>NC_048301.1:39626033-39902279 GCF_013100865.1 Trachemys scripta elegans
GCGCCGGGGGTGGTCGGCCAGGGCCCGAGACGACCCAGGCTGGAGCCGCCGGGGGCCAGCCTGGGCCGCGCCTCCCCTCCCTTACCTGCTTCAGGCTTTAAGCAGGGGAGGGGGCGGAGACTTTGGGAGGGGGCGGAGTTGGGGCGGGGGCGGGGCTGGGGGCGGGGCCGGGGCCCCCGGGAGTGTCCTCCATTAGGAGGCACAAAATATGGTAATTGTTTCCTTTGTCTCTGAGTACAATAGAACCTCAGAATTACAAATACCAGAGTTACGAACTGACGAGTCAACTACACACCTCATTTGGAACTGGAAGTACACAATCAGGCGGCAGCAGAAAGGGGGGGGAAGCAAATACAGGAGAGTAATGTGTTAAATGTAAACTACTAAAAAAAAAGGGAAAGCAACTTTTTTCTTCTGCATAGTAAAGTTTCAAAGTTGTATTAAGCCAATGTTCAGTTGTAACTTTATGTAATTGTGTGTGTTTTAAGTGATGGGATAGGCACCCAGAGCTCAGAGTGCATTCCAAAAAGACACTTTTAGAAATATGAAGAAATAAAATAAAGATTTAGATAGTGTTGGGTCTAGCAAACAAAGATTAAGCTGGGACAAGAGTCCTGTTTTAAGATGGTTACATTCGAAATGAAAGGATTGCTTCTGGAGAAGGCTCCCACCTGTAGCCAATGCCCTTCACACCTTTTAGACCTTAAGAGAATTATCACAATTATAAGATATAAATATTGAACAGAAGTTACTAAATTTATACAGTTTTGCATCTTTGTATGAATTTGCTGGCACCCCAATGACTGGAATAATCCTCTAAAATAATTTTACCAACTCTTGCCTGTGGTCCCAGCTTCCTGGCCCTACCTGGAGGTCAGGGAGAGTGCTCAGATGAGGCTGACATAGAAGACCCTGTACCAGCCCCATGTCCTTTGGGATTCATATTTCTTCATTTTGCCAGTAATAAGACAGCATCCCCTGCCAATCTGATGCACTGCCTCCATTCACAATACACAGCTGTTTATCATTCAGATACAAGGCCACTAACATAGATTACTTAAGGGAAGGCACTAGAGGAGAAAGCAGTTTGGTTTGAGTTATGGTGCCTGATTAGTTATACTAGGCTCACAAACCACTTCCCAAATGCAATAATACCCCTACATGACTGCCAATAGAGCCCTTGCTTACAAATCAGTCCATATTCCCAAGGTTGCCTAATTTTTCACCTTAGTTGGGTAGGAAACAAGAAGTGGGGAGGCAAGTTGTGTGGCAATCATATGGATGGGGATCAGGGAAGTTTTTCAGGAGCAGGGAAGCTGCAACCCAACCCTACTCACCTCCCTGCCCTCAGAAACACCCTCTGAGCCCCAGCCAATTCACCTTCCAAACCCTGACCTGAGGAACTGCTCAGTGTTCAAAGGGGTAATGCCACCCCTACAACCAAAAAATGGAAAACGCAAGGTTAACGATATTCTCAGCTGCTCCCTGGAAGACCAGATTCATGCATCGGAGTCAGAGCAGTTACACCAGAAACAAATTGGACCCAGTATGTTTGCCACATGTTCTCAGAGAAGAGGGCGAAGAAGATGCTGGGGCCATGGGAAAGTGGCCCAGGGAATCGAAGCAGCACTGAATTTCGTTAAAGAGATGTAGCCGGGGGCTGCTATCTACAGGTTCCCTGGGTTGGGACCTGGAGTGGTGGGTGGGCTCAGGTCCCCCCCACTAGCCACTGGGGAAGTGGCTGGAATAATGAACTGAACCCCAGAAGGGGGAAATATGGATGGTGACTTGGCCAGGGGACCGACTCATGAAAAAGATGCTGTAGTTCCTGGACTGAAGCAAGTCTGCAGGCAGAGACGACAACAGGAGAGGTACCATCTGGAGAGGGCACACTGGCTGGCAGAGCTAATCCCTGTGATGGCCAGCAGGAGGCGCCACCATGGTGAGTGGACACAGCCAAACCCCTGATGCTGTAGTACAACTGGGGGGAGAGGGGGGGAGCAGGCACTCCTTTTCTGACCTCTGCCTTAGCAGGTTGAGAGGATAGTGACATCAATATAAAGCACAACAGTCCCTGAATGCCAAGGTTCTACAACCACTTCACCACCACAAGAAAACATTAGAAACATTCTGAGAAGGTTTCCAGCTCGGATCTGGAGAGCTACTGGACTCCATGTCACTTTTTAAGAAACAAAGCATTCAAATGATCGGGCAACCACTGGACTTCCAAAGCCGAGCTAAGCCACAAACCAGCTGAGATCTTTGCGCTTCCCTTCTCCATTAAACAGCACTTTCAACTGAGCAGCCTTGTTTGAGCCATTCTCATTAAGCTGTGCAAAAACTCAGCCTGGCCCACCATTGCTTTCAGGTTTGCAGCAATTGGTCACAAACAGAAAGACTAATGAAAGCAGAGGGGGAATTTCTGTGCTGGATGCTGAGCTTATGGACAGAGCACCGAACACGGACACCCATCCCCTAAATGCACTATTACAAACATACACCCAGACATGCATTATCGCAAATGCACAGACATACACAACCATTTACTGAAAGAAGCAAGCACTCGTGCACACTTACTTCAAAACTCTCCCTCCCCGACATACAGAGGCTCACATTAACTAAAGTACTCACTCATATGGTATTACACACTCTGCCACACATGCATGCTCACGAACACTAATGCAGGCACTTCCTCACTCTTGCTCACTCAGACAAGCACTACATCTCTCCACTTCTAACAGAACCCTCTAAGCTATGGTTACTGCCCATTTCTTAACTGAAGGACAGTCCAACGACTTTATCCAGAAATGCACTAAGAGAGCATCAGACTCAGAGAGAGAGAGCAGTGGAATTGTTAAGAAAGCTGTTCCGATACATCAGTTACTTTATAATAATGCTGTGGTTTATGTCCCATTTTGCAGACTGTTAGTGGAAGGACATGGTTTTGTGATATATAATAAGAGGGGGATTGGGGCACTTTGCAGGAAGGATCCCAACATGGACAATTACCCTGAGCTGGAAAAGCACCAGAGAAACTGCTCTGACTCCAAGTATCTAAACTCTGAAAGTTCACAGAGAGGGGGAGGAGGGGTCTGAGCAGTCCCCTCTCCCCCAACTCCAAAGTCCTTTTAAAAAATGTTTTTATTGCAGCAGCTAATGCAGCTTCCAAAAAGGTGGCAACCTCTGCTATTGTGCATTGGCAAAACCTCCAAGCCCAGATTCTAGATCTCCCTATTTATGGTCAGGTCAGCTCTCTAGACCAGCCCCGGAAGGTGCACAACTCGGAAGGCTGGTTGCCCTCCTCGGTCACCCAAGCAATCCCCGGCCATCAGCGACTATGCCTGCCACCAGCACATCTCCAGGCGCTCCAAAGCTCTAAAAATGGCTGTTTCCATAGCAACTTCCCCCCAAAACCTGTAGCTCCGTAAGTGCCTTGACAGCTGAAAATGTAATTCTGCCGAGGAAGGAGAAAAAAAAGGCCAAGCGAATTTCCCTTTACAATGGGAGCTATTTCCACAGAGGCCACGTCACTGTCACTGCAGAAGAGCCGGGCATCTTTGCTTCCCCTTGTTTTACCAAGCCAAAGATAAAAGAGCCTCTGATAGCAGATGCCATGAGTGAAAGCCTCAAACCCTGCACAAAATGGCTCTATTTCTTCTTGCCATGTTGCTAGAATTTGTATTTTCTGTGTGAATTGCTTGGTGGTGAGAAATGCCAGGTCGACAGCATCGGAGAAGAAAATGCTCTAGTTATCCCCCTAACAAATGCAATGTCAAGGTAAGTTTTCCCCTATACAATCCTGTAATAGAGGGACCCCTTCCAGCAGTGAGAGAGGAGATCAGGTATCAGGGCCCATTTGGTCCTTGGCCTCATTGCCCACAATGAGACGTAGGGGGGTGTTGTGATGCTGACTCGGCCTGCCTGCCTCATGTGTGAGGATCCCAAACAACTTTACAAACACCCCTGAAGCCTTACAACACCCATGGGAGGTGCAAAGTATCATTGTCCCCAAAATACAGACGGGGAAACTGAGGCAGAGAGTGGCTAAGCAACTTGCCTAGGGTCGCACAGGAAGTCAACAACAGTGATAGAAATGGGATCCCCTCTGACACTGGTTCTCAGGCCTGTGCTCTAACTACAAGCCGCTCTTTGATCCACAGTTAGTAAAATCAAAGCCCTCAATGTTAGGATTTTTCATTATATCTGGCCTACATTTCCCTTTGCTCAGCTTCATCTCATGCCTCATCCTTATTGCTCTGTTTTATTTCCTGGCAGCTTTCCATGGATCTATGTTTCACAGGGACCTGCTAGAGCACTTCAAGGTTCAATCTGAAGACACTTCTGCTCCTTCAAGTATCCCAGTTCTGAGTAGCCCCCTGATTTTCCTCCGATTGCTACCATATGGCCCTGCATCAAACCATTTCCCACCAGAAACCAGGGTACAAGACAGAAAATACTCTGGCATATCTATTTCTTCTGGAACCAGAGACTGTGCTGATTTCTTACCATGAAGGAGGGAGGGAGGGAGATGACTGCAGGAGAAGGAAGGGTTATGGAGGAGAAACAATGTTTCTTCCGGTTGATTAAATTCCAGAGACAAGGGTTTTTTGATTCTCCTCTCCCTCAAACATGTAGAAAAGTAAAAGGGATAATCTGGAGCTGGGAGCTCTTTGAAAAGCAAAGGAGCGGCGAAAGAAATTAAAATGAGTTCAATATTTATACAGTACAGTTCTAATTAAATTAACAGGCCCACAGATGTGCTGGAGAGAGATCAGCAACGCGTCTCCTTCCCCTGAACCCTTTCCCCCTTCCATACGAGCGCAAATTAACTACAGTACGATACAATTGCAGCTTCTTACTTTGTTGCTTTTTTTTAAAACAAGGAAGAAAAAAATAGAAGTGATAATGATTTCTCTTGGCAGGAAAATAAAATTAAATGAAGAGCACAAGCATCTCTTCCCAGACAGACACCTGTTAATGATTGGTGGAGAGCAGCACCTGTCACTGGAGACTTTGCTGATTGTATTGCAAAGAAAGCCTGGGATAAACTCAGGGGCCAATCAGATGCATACCTCCCAACAATCCCGGGTTTCATGGGACTGTCCTGCTTTGCCCCCTAAAACTCCTTGCCCCAGTTGAAAGGCTGTTTGCCTCAAGGCCCCCATTTAAGAGGGCCCCCAAAACAAGCAGCATTGCAGCTGGGCACACGGGATCACAGCTTCACTCAAGTTTGGCCTGCCCTGCCCGCCGTCTCTGTCAACCAAGGGACAGCCAGGCCAAATTTGAGCTGCATTGCAACCCCATTGCTAGGGCACACTGCTAATCAAATTTTGCCCGTCCGCACCTGCATCTCTATCTTTGGAGAGGCGGCCAGACCAAACCTGAATGGCACTGTGTCCCACTTAAGCCACTTGAAATGTTGGCAGGTATGCAGATGGGATGTGGGTGACATCTCATCCTGGGATCCACAAGATTGCCTTAGTAACATTCAGTATCAGAACTGCTCCCTTCAAGCAGGCCCACAGATGTGCTGGATTTACTCCCTTCAAGCCTCCTCCCAAACATTCAGTCCTACCCTGAATACCCTTATTTATTGCTTTTCAACAAAAGAGCTCAACAGCACTTTATAAAGGTGTTTAACAATCACTGGGTTGCATTTTCTGCCACGCCTACAGTAGGCACAGAACAGAAAGATGAGCCTAAGGGGTGGGGCAGCCACATTTTACCCTGTGGATTCTGGGCTGCTCTGGAAACCAAAATGGCTCACAGTATAAGTGAGAGGAAGCCTCCTGCCCCCACCTGCTCCCATGCTGTGGTTTGAGAGGGAGCTAGCATGATTGATCAATTTAAATCATGATTTAAATCAGCAAGCAGGAAACCTTGATTTCAAGCATCGATTTTAATTCTGTTTTGCATTTGTCCTGTTTAGTTATTGTCCTAAAGGTTGGTTGGTAACTATTAAAATGTAAGTCTGCAACCATATATTGCCTTTACATTAAATTTGGTACTTCTTTTTGCTGACCAACATGATGCACTATATCTATACACAATCATTTACACAATTGTACAGCTAAATATAGATTTATTCAGAGACTCAATTTTTTTTATTATGTTAGAAAGCAGTGAATGACATTTCTTATTTGGTAGATGATTTATTTTTCACTCATGGTTTGTGTCAAACTTCAATCGAATGGAAACTGGAATTAAACGTTCACAAAAAACAGATTTTTAAAATTGTTTTTTTAGTTAAATAAAATAACTTTAAATGTGCTGGGTACATAACAAAGATAAATTTATCAAAGCATGCTTTGCATTTAAAATTAATAGATTTATTAAACAAAGAAGTATTATCTGTAGTTAGTGAATTGAATTAATTGTTTCTGGTCACCATATCCTTCAAGATATAAATACTAGTAGATCTAATCCTCTCACTTTGGTAGCAAACATGACCTGCTTGATGTTATTTTTTATTTAATTAAAATTATATCAATAGTTTATAGTAAGTTTAGGAGTGAATATAGACTGTCATAATATCAAATTTAATTTTAACCAGGCTTTTTAAAAAAATGTTTAATTTAAATACAAACAATTTTTAATAAAAAATATCAGATTTTTAAAAAAATCTTAATCCTTTTTTTATTCCATCCTGGGAGGAAGCATAGGGCTTTTTACTCAGAGTTATGGAACAGGACCAACATATAGTAGCCAGAATCTGTTCTCCTAATTCAATTTTACAGATGGGAAATTAAGGCACAAAGAGGAGAAGTGATGTGCCCAAGGTCATACAGCCAGTCAGTAGCAGAGTCAGGAACAGAGCTCAGATCTCTTGCCGGTCTCAAGTTTATGTTCTGACCACTAGACAGTGGTCCCTCCCTTTTCTGACCAATAACTTATCTCCAGCTCAGCAGAAAAAACATGGGCCACATAACCCTGAAAGGCCCTGAATGATTATTCTGCAGCAGACAATAGGTTGGCCACTGCAGAAGTACAAATCTTTCTCCTTTCTAACCCCTTCATCTTGAACCCGGACATGGGGAGGGGAGGAGGAAGAGCTCTGCAAACCATCATCTCTCACACTGATACTCGCTATCTTGGACAGTCCCTCTCTCACCCTACCTCTAATGACTATTTAGTTCATGGGAATTCCCACAGCACTAGCACATAGGCCACCACATCAGAGTCAGAGCAAGGGCCCCTTTCTTCTGCACAGTCATGCAGAGGGGGGACCCTTCCTAGTCACACTCAGTACAGAGGAACGGGGATGTAAGAGATCAGAGAAGAGCTAATAAATATAATAAATAATTCATAAAATACTGGGGAGGAGGAGACTCAGGATTAGCTCAGTGGAATTAGGGGGAAGGAAAGTGGAACATTTACTGGTTCAAACAAATGACTACGTTAGAGCTGGTCCAGAATTGTTGACCAAAATATTTTCCTGCCGAAAAATGGAATTTTTTGGAAAAAAATTTCCCCCACAGGAAAATGTCATTTTCAACAAATATTTTCATGGGAAATTTCAAACCAAACTGAAAATTTTGAATTTATTTAATTTGTATTTTTCAATTATGTCTTCAAAACTGAACCAAAATTTCTGACGAAAACCTAAATCAAAATGAAAATTTAGAATTGAATAAAAAAAGAATTGTTTCCTTTCAAAATTTTCCATGAAAAACCGAAAAATGGTGAACAAAAAAATTCAACATTTTTCATGGGAAACAAAATCAGCTTTGCGACCAGCTCTAAACAAAGCCTGCTGGACACACCCACCCCCTGGTAGGATTTACCAGTCACCTGCCTCACTTCACATAATGTGACCAGGCCCCAACATCAAAACTCCCAAACTAACAACTCTCTGCAGCTCCCCCATTTCAACCAGGGCCAAAAGGCCCAGAGGCCACCCAGGGAGCATGAAGGGACTTGCACGTAACAGCATAGGAGAAAGCGTCCCTTCAGCAAAAGGTAAGAGAGGAGGAAGAAACAACAAGAAGAGGGGAAACAATAGAGGAAGGGGGAAACAGTGAGAGGGGAAACAAGGAAGAGGCAGAGACATAAGAAAGAGGAGTTACTTCCCAGGAGATATGGAGAAGAGCGGAAATGAGAGAAGGAGGAAGGAAGGAGCAGTGAACAAAAGGTTGGGGGAGATAGAGATCATTTCATCCTTTGTGCAGTATGCCTGGACAGTGTGGACCTCAGACCCACAGGGGTAGCATGGGCATGAGTGATGCTGGTGTAGGACTCACAGCCCCAGTTATTTGCTGGTTACTCCTTTATTAGTTTGGTTTTTTTTCTGACCAGGCAGGATCTTGTTTTCATCTTGTCGTCATGGTGGTTTTTTTCCCCTTTCTCCCTAAGAGCAGCTGTCACATTTACTTAGGGCCCAGGAACCGCTGCACTATCGGTGTATGTGATTAATTACACTGTTAGTCCTCATTAAGTCAGTGGATTGGTGCTCCAGCGGCGAGGAAGACCAGAAGGATAAGCTATTGTGAGCCGTCAGGATCCATGCTCTGATGTTTGTGTGTGTTGGGCATGTGGTGGGACTTTTGTCCCCAAAAACAGCAATATCCGAGTTGGGGTTTGGTGCGTTAAGGAAACTGCAAAGCTTCTGCTCCTTGCAGGGTGTATTCAGTCAAACACCACAATGTCCCGGAATACTTTACTGTCACAGCCTATTCTATTTTGTACAGCGGAAATGTAGTGCAATGGGGAGAGCTAGTGTCAGTGCCCTGCTGAATTCTGCCAATACCTTTTCTCTACACGTGACACCCAAAGGGTTAATCAGCTCCTAGAAGTTGCTGATTAGCTTCCCTCAGGATCATTGATTAGCCAGTGGGAGTGATATCATAGCATAGGCCCAACTCTGTGGGTGCTCAGAGCCTCAAGCACCCACAGAGAAAAAATAGGGTGTGCTCAGCACCCAAGGGGCTGGCCAGGCTGCTGCTCTGGTGGCCCTGGATCTGGCTGCCAATCCGCTATTCAGCAGCTGGCCCTGCACCCCCATCAGTGGCTCTGCCACTGATCAGCTGTTTAGCAGGGCTGCCTCATGGGGCTGCCCCGCCGGGTCAGCTCTTGAGTAGGGCTGCCCTGCCACTCGCTCCTCTCTTCCCTCCACCGCCCTTAAGGCAGGAGGGAGCAGAAAGGAGCAAGCAGCAACGGGCAGGAGGCGCTTGGGCAGGGGGTTTCAGGGGAAGTGGCGGAGCTGAGGCAGGAAAAGGTGGAGTGGGGGCCGACCCCAGGAGCAGAGTGGGGGCAGTACCTCGGGGGAGGGGACAGAGCTGGTGTGGGGCACCCACCGGCAAAACCAAAAGTCATATGGATGCCATGCTTCCATCGTGCATTTCACTGGAGGAGCATGTTGCCACCTTGCATCCCATTGGGGATGGAGCTCTTTGGGAAATAGAGAAGAGATTCCATGTTGCTTGTTAAGTTGAATTAACCCCTCCACCTGCAGAAGTTGTTGAGTTTCTGATTCATCTCTAGGTTCTCTAATAAGTCCAAAATGAGAGTTCCCAAGGAAGATCTGCCAGACAGAGCACTCCTTTTCTGCTCAAACCCTGCACAATAGTCCTTGCCAGCAACTGTCCTGTAATCGAGGATGGAGATATAGTGTGCAGAAGGAGGCAATTGTATTCTAAAGTCCCCTCAGGGTTTTAAAAGCAGAGAAGTGGAACCCAATGCAAGCTTCCCCCCCTTGCAATAGGAGGGGCACTGCTCTTGAATTAGTATCTGTTTTTGGAAGGTTTATTGAGTAGTGATATGTTGAGGGTTCAGTGTTGCTTGAGTTTCCCGCCAAGAGCTCCCCTGCCCAAAGCCAGCAGTACAGCTCTTGATACGATATTGTGTTGCTTCTGGCATTTCACTGACTTTCCAAACCCAGTGGGGGAAACTCAGATGTGGGAGACTGAACAGGACGGTCACTCTGGTTACATCTATGTGGCTTAGAAGCCACCCAAAGAATCACTAACATAAACCACTTCTCTTCAGTGCTACTTCTTAACCCTTAAATCACCATCCAATACACCAAGCTCCAATCAACCACTCTATCCTCACTCTCCAGCTTCATTCTTTGCAGCTTCGGGCCTCCAGAACTCATTGCACTGCTCATACAAGGTTATGTAGCAATGACAGAACCCCAGCCCAATGGGCCTTCCTAGAGCTCCCATTGTCAATCATGCACCAGACCCACAGGACTAAAGTAAAACCAAGCTGTACTTGTAATTATTCCAGCCCTGACCCATAGATCCTCAAGTCAGCATAGAGCCAAAGGTACACAATAGCCCCTCAGTAAGGGGCCAGAGCAACTGAAGTCTGGACTCTTCACACAGCTTGTTTGAGAGACAGAGAGATCAGATAAAAGTCCGATAAAGCAGATGCTGTAAGAGGATTAGGGCAAGCGGATTAGAGGCCTTGAGAACACAAAAAACCATCAGACTCACGGTTTCCACTTCAAACTTAATCAGGCACAACTATCCCAGCTTCCTCAATGCCACTACCCCAAGTTCTGATTTCCTCCCTTTCCTCTTACCTCTATCCTTTCTCGGTGTTTATCTCGCCATCATTTTTGATGCTCTCCAGTGGCAGATTAAGACCATGTGATCAACTTCCATTAAGATAAGTGGGACTGGTTTGCAGCCATACTGTGGATCCCCTTAGACTGGGAGAAGCTGAGGGGCTAGTAAGTGGAGTTACAGAGACCTGGGGTCCCTGCATGAGAGGCACTCGGGCAGGGGGCAGATAATCAGACAAGATGCTGCGAGATTTCAGAATCCAAAAATATGAGGCTACTGGCCCAGAACAGAAACCCAAAACATTGCATTATCCAAAATCCAGTAGCTACCTTGACCACTTCGCCTGTATATTGCACCCTTTCCCTACTCTTCACCTCTCTGTCTGGTAGGGCCTGCTCCAAAGCCCACCAAAATCAGTGGAAGGACTCTCATTGCCTTCAGGGCTTGGTTCTAGCCTTTAGTCTGTGAGCTCTTTGGGACACGGACAATGCCTTCTTATGCAGTATTGCCAGCCTCAAGAGATCCAAATTCATGAGTCAGACCCCCCAAAATGATGAGTTTTTAAGCCTATATTGTGGTTTGGGGGTCTGTCTTCTGATGTTTGAACTCCCCTTGCCCATGCCCAATGTCTGGCTGTTAGTGCTACCTACTCTCTCAAATCTATTGGGTAAGGTGATTTTGGCCCCTCCTGAAGGAGCTCTCATTCCCACATCTGTCTATCCTCTGCCCAGCAATTCACTCTGCATCCACCAAGCCCCACTACCATCAGTTCACTCTCCCAATCCCTACCCCCTCAGTTCTGCCTCATCATTCACTCCCTACCTCCTCAGCAGCTTGGCCCACCTCTGTTCAGCACCCTCAGCCTCTCTGCTCCTCCTGGGGCTCTTCAGCCCCCTCTCCCAGGCCTGGCAGAACTGCAGCAGGGCCCCTCTCCCCCTACCTGGCTGGGGGGGCAGCTCCAGGGGCTCTTCCCCCCACTGTCCCTTCCCAGGCCTGGTGCTGCAGGGAGGGAGGCGGAGGAGTGGAGGCACTATCCTGTCCACATTGCTCACAGGAGGGGAGGAGGGAGCAGAGCACCCTGAGCTGCTGAACTCCTTAACTTCCTCCTCCTCTCCTGTGACAATGGTTCAGGTTACTATGGGAAAGGGAAGGGAGCGAGGGAGAGAACTCTGGCTCCAGCAGCTTTGATTGGTTATTCTTGCCCCAGGAGATGGACAAGTGGCAGCCAATCAAAGGGCTCAAATTCACTAGACGGCTGGAATTTCTGGCATCCTCAGGATTTTGGCAGGGGCTGGAGTCAGTCTCATGTGACTTGAAAAATAAAAAAAAAGAAGAGTTGCCAACAGTTTCTGTCTGTAGAGTGCCCAATGCTATCAGAAATACACAACAATTTTCCCATGAATGTTTATTCAAGCAGGTCTGTGTTTGCATAAATGTTGGGAAATGTCCATTTGTTGTCTGTATACTAGTATTTGGAGACTACCAAATATATTCACAAGGGTACACAGGCATTTGCTGTTTGCAATACAAGTGCTCATTCTCTTAATAAAGAAAGATCAGGAATCCAATCAGGAAACAGGAACAGCACCATGTGATTTAGGTGACCAGTCAGACACTATAAATTGCAAACAGTTCAAGTGAATAACTGAGAGCAGCCCATCGGTTGGAATATGTTCAGATGAAGTGTTTGCTGAACAATTAGAATAAACTCTTAATCAAAGATGGATAACTAACAAACAATACAAAAGGTCTGACTTCATTAGCTAAATTGTTCACTACATGATCTAACAATTCATCCAGTTCTAGTCAATGTAAATCATTCGGACAGCAATGTTACAGGGCCTGGGGGAGAACAATGCAGAAGCGTGTGGCAGTTGAAATCAGACACAAAGTCAATCTGCAACACATCCATAACTACACATATACCCAGACACCAGAATTGCCAGTGATGCCCCACTTGTTGTGTGGGTGGTAAAACTTAGGTCTTCTACTCCTAGAGCTAAAGGAAACTCCATCATAGATTCTCAGTTAGGTCCAATTCCATCCTGTAGACACTGATGCTCACACATCAACTTTGAACTCCACGTTGTGCCTTCAGACTTTCATGTATCATACCTCTTTCCCCCTGCAAATGGACATATGATGTCCTTACCCATCCCTGATGCTCTCATTGTCTTTGTCTCTTCACTTCCAGAGCCAAGATTCCTGGTCCCTTTGTACTCAAGGAAGCAGCCCGATACATATCCCTGTTTGCAACTCAATGCCGGCGAGAAGCAAAAGATCTGTATATAGCAGCAATCATCACTGGAACCTTCTCATTCTGATGCAGCTTTCCAGTGCCAAGACAAAAAACAGCTTGCCCATGACCATTGGCAATGCACACCTCACCTTGGGCATGCCCAAAGGATCGATCTACAGAGTTCGGCCTCCTGAGGTTGTATGAGAAGCACTATTACCCAGTAAATGAAATCTAAGGACTGGGTTGAGGGGAGAGAAACAGGAGGCAGGAAGGGAGAGAAAACTCAGCCTGGCATAAATGATTCTACCAGGAACCTTCAGTAAAATTGATTGATACAAGTTTGCCAGCGATAGGGAAATGCACCATGTACCTTCCTCAGCCTTGTTGAGATTCTAAATAGCAAAGTAAACCAGCAAAGCAGAGGAAGCTATAAATCTCTGCTGGGTCCTAGTGACAGCCATCATGCAAAGCTATTAGAAAGGGAAATTGATTAACTTCTGTATACTGTATACTTCTGACATCTGCTCTGCCCACATCTTCTCTCCCTGCTCACAGACCAGACTCAGAGTTATTCCCCCACCATACACACTTGCCCCTTGCCCCCCCTGGTGTTAGTTAATAAAGGCCACTGCAACATCACCCCGTCTCCCAGGGACCATACAGAAACCTCTTAAATGGAGCTGCAGTGGGGATGGAGCAGAGAACTCTTTGCTCTGGGGTGCTGATTCCACGTGGAATTTCCTGACTCCCCATACTCTTCCTGTGGGTTTCTGAATAGAGATGGGTGGAAGGGATCTGGCTTAACCTTGGGGAGGGGGAATTATGACATGATTAGTTGATTCTGGAGAAAAATACACATAGGAGGTACCCCTACATTCTGAGGTATTTGACCCAGGCCTGTTCCCTAGGGGAACTCACTCAACATTTACCGAGTTTAGATATTTATATAGCACCATCAGCTTAGTACTGTAGCTACCTATTTTTTACTCTCGTCTTCCCTGCTAGCAGTGACTGTGTTTCATTCACCCCTTCCCCAGAGGATAGAGAACTGTGAGGTGACAGGCTCTTCCTCAATCAATCCCAGTAGCCTGTTGGTTTACTTTTTGGCTCCGGCAGTGGCAGCCATAGGCTTGTGATCCCTGGCTGGCTTTCTCCTCCATTTCTTCATGCCAGCCTGCAGTGAATTGCTTTGACAGGCTGGACACCTGGCTAGGGGGCAGGAGAAATCCTGCCTGTTAGAATTAGAGCTCTCAGCCAGACATGCACATCCCTTCCAATGCTCTTCGAGGAAGGGGGAAGGGCTCAGCCACTGCCATTGATGTGCATGTACCTCACCCTAAGGCAGCCCAGTCTCTTTTGCTACCTGTCCAATTGCCATGTAGAGCAATCCAGAGCAGCTCACATTGAGCACAAGGGACCTCAGGGAGAAGCAGCATTATTATGTGACTGAAGCCCTTAGGTGAAAGCAAGAAATTGAGGGTGGGACACCTCAGCTCCTAAAAAAATATTACCTTGGACACAAGTCCCACTGAAGCCATGCTGCACTCGTTCACTGTCAGTAGAGAGAACAGAACAGGAAAAGGGACAGGGAGAAAAACCACACAAAGAGAAAGTGGGAGGGAGAGGGAAGAAAGAGATGCAGTGGTAGAGAGACAGGCAGTGGTAGACTAATGCACAACACACAAGGCCCATGCCCAGGAGCTCTGGCCAATCTGGGGGCCCCAGCAGTAGCACCAGAACCTGGGTAGAAGTGGGGGGCCCACTGGTGCAGGAACAGTGGCTCCACTCCCTTTCCCCCTGAGGCCCTGCCCCTAGGCTAGGCCATTGTAAGAGCTGCCCAGAGAACCCATGCCACTCTGGGAAGCCTCAGACCCTCCACCTGCCCAGGGCCAGGGGGGCCCCAAGAACTTCCCTCAGCCCATGTCCCTGCCCCATTGGGGCATGCCATCCAGGGCAGGTGGAAGGTCTAGGGCTCCCCATAGCAGTCCGGGTTCTCTGGACAGCTCTTACCATGGCCTAGCTACAGGGCGGGGCCTCAGGCAGAAAAGGAGGAGCAGGGCTGGGGCCCCATCACAAGGAGGGGCAAAGACTCATCTCATTCCCCCCACTGGAAAGAAGGTGACGCTGCTAGCAGGGGCTGTGCTTCATGGCAGGGGAGCTGATCATGTTATCAGCTCCCCTGTCGTGTAATTCAGCCCCTGCCGCCACTGCTCTGTGCCTGCCTGAGGATATTACGCCCATGTTAAAAAGTGGGCAGGCATGGGGGGCCCCCAAATATTCTTTGTAGCTAGGGCCCCAATAAATCTTAATCTGCCTCTGAGAGGAGGGGTACAGTGGCAGAGGGCTGTATTCTCCTACCACGGGATGTGCGTTGCTCCACTGACTTCCCTGGGAGTTACACCATGTGGTTACACCATGTGTTTCCCCGTAAAAGTGAAATGTGGTAAGAATGGAACCGACTGTCAATATTTTTCAATGCAGGGGATGGGGGTTACTATTAATAGAAAGTTGGGCCCCTGCTTCAATCTGGGCGACAGTCGGGAAGTTCCGCAAGGGAGAAATGCCTTCATTTGGAAGGCAATGAATATCTTGCTGAAAATGACAGAGGAAAGCTTCTGACCTCTAGGGTATACACACTCTGCAATTAAAAACCTACAGCTGGCCTGTGCCAGCTGACTGGGGCTCCCTGGGCACACATCGCAGGGTCCTAGAGCCCCGGTTCCAACCCAAGCTCGAACAGCCCTTTAGCCTGAGCCCTGCGACCCCAAGTCAGCTGGCATGGGCCAGCTACAGGTGTCTAATTACAATGTAGATATACCCCTAGTGGCAATAACTAATGGCAGGCTAGTTCAGGCAGGCACTGTGCTGCTCAGAGTTCTCACACTGGACCTCAGATACTATGATGGGTAGCAACACAAACCTAGACAGACAGACTTCATTCTTGGCCTGCAATATTCCATATAGAGACTTCGTTCTTGGCTGGAACTGTATCCCAGTCCTAGGCCCCACACAGCTCGCCCGCTGCACCTCAGAATAGGCTGCAGCACCCCTGTTATTTCAGACCTAAGCCTCTGTATGCAGCTCTGCTGATGCACCTAAAATCTGGCCCACTATTCCAGTCCTGTACAACCCAATTAGCTCTACCAGTGCCTTTCAATCCTAATCTTCAACCACCCTGTTGTTCCAGCACAGGGCCGCCTCTGATCGTCTTGAACTAGGCACCAATATTCAGAACACTGATAAGTGTCATCAGGAGTCTATGCTCAGACCTAGTGAATTAAGATGGGCTTTGAACCCCAGTGCCCAAGAGATGAAAGGGAAGTGCATTAACCCCTCTGCACTTCTGCCCTCTTCTGAAATGCTACAGGCAATCTTGTATTCTCTAGGAGCTTCTTCTTCTCTGGATAAGTTGAGGAATAATAAAAACCCAATCCAGGCACTAAGAGTTAAAAAGCAAAGGAGCTCTGTTTGCTCTGATAATAAAGGTCTAAATGGCTCTTAGTTATCCTGCTTCAAAGGAAAAGACCACCATATTTGACAGCAGAGTCTAGTGCAGTGGTGGGCAACCTGTGGCCCATCAGGGTAAGCTGATTGCGGGCCACGAGACATTTTGTGGACGTTGACTGTCCGCAGGCACGGCCCCCCCGCAGCTGCCAGTGGCTGTGGTTCACCGTTCCCGCCCAATGGGAGCTGCGTGAAGTTGCAGCCAGCACGTCCCAGCTTACCCTGATGGGCCGCATGCAGCCCGTGAGCCGCAGGTACCATTGGTCTAGTGCATGAACTCTCCTAATACAGGAGAGAGAAGGAGAAAGCAACAGACACAGACAGGCACTTTGATAATGAGGATGTTGTCTCGCTCTTTGACCTGCTCCGATGAAAGGGAAAACAAGTGTCCCTGAAACCAATTTGCACTCCAATGCTTTCAACCACCATGGCACTGACAGACTCCCATCTGCTGGTACATCAGATGCCACTGGAGGAAAATTGGAAGTGCCACTTTTTCCATTATTAGGCCAAAGTAAAAACAATATCTATGAAAGATGATGGGGCAGCCAGCAGTTCTGGGGATTCCCCAGGGAATTCAAATCTGGTCCCACAGCTGTTACTAAGGATTTGCAGCTATCACGGGGCGGGGGCTGTGAGGGGATGGGAGTCGCATGTATAGGGAGCAGTGGAAGGATGATTTTAATTAAATTAATTAATTATTATGCAAGAGAAGCATTTCAGCAAACAAAAGTTCAAAAACCTCAGGAAGCAATAGACTGCTCCTCCCTAATGACAATCCAGAAGCTCCTCATGACATTCTCTGTGCCTGGGCCACTACCCCTCATTTCACATGGCCCTCCCACCAGTAATCGTTCATTCCCTCCACCATTTATTTATCCTAGCCACATTCACGGTATGAAGTTGTGTTCATTCGGCAGTGTGATAGGGTGATTTCCATTAATTCTGCCCATAGGGCAGGGCTTAGCTTCCCTGTTGTTATGATCTGGAGGATGTGTGGGCACATGAGACTGATGCCCTCTAAGCAGTGGTTCTCAACCAGGGGTCCGGGGCTCCCTGGGGTGGGCGTGAGCAGGTTTCAGGGGGTCCTCCAAGCATGGCCAGCATTAGACTCACTGGGGCCCAGGACAGAAAGCCGGAGCCCCACTGCATGGGGCTGAAGCCTGGGGCCCTGAGCCCTGCTACCTGGGGCTGAAGCCAAAGCCTGAGCAACTTAGCTTCACGTGGCCCCAGGCAATTGCCCCCACGGGATCCCAAGGCAATTGCCCTCCTGGCTACCCCCTAACACCGACCCTGGCTTTTATATGCAGAAAACCAGTTATTGTGGCACAGGTGGGCCATGGAGTTTTTAGAGCATGTTGGGGGAGGGGGGAATCAGAAAAAAAAAGGTTGAGAACCTCTGCTCTACAGGATAGAATCTGAACTGCTCAGCTGTGTGTAATAATCCCTATACAGCTAGCAGGAAGATAAGAGTTCTATACCTGTTTCCTCCATGAAGGTCTTGAGTGAACATTAAGTGCAGTACAGTAACAACTGTGAAACCCTGTGGCTACAGATTTATTAGTACACACACACACAAGTCACTAGTAGTGGGAGACTCAGAGTTTGTAGGGGAGAGACTGAAAGGATTGTAATAGCATCATCCCTACACAGATACTGCTTACATAAACAACCTCTCCAACCTGGGTTGTTAGTTCCCTATTACCCTATAGCCTTCATTCACATGGCACTGATATAAGCCCTTTTAGTGTACAACCTGAGAGCTGGCTTGATAGCCCCCTCCAAACCACAATGGGCATATAAACTGTAAGGGTTTTCCACAGAATACCATGGTGGGAGGTGGAATGGGGGAATAAAGAAAGGGGGGGGGATTCTTTATTGCCCTGTTAAAGATAGAAAGCTGTGGCTGTAATTTATTGAAACATAAGCCATGCAAGAAATAAAATTTGTCCTAACACAACGAACAGCAAACGACCCAATCTGGGCACCTATCAAGGGAAACAAAGACTTCAGCTCAACAGCTGTCATGCTGGGATGGGAGTTATTACTGCAATCAAAAGCAACCAAATCTTAACAAAAATATATCCTACGTGCAGAGAAAGAGGGAGAGAGGGAGAGCAGAGGAACACAGGGAAAGCATACAAGGGCAGGCATCTAAATGGCACGTACAAAGCTAACCCCATAACAAGTCTGATGACATGGTAACAGGGTACAGCCAGCAGGTTCTAGCAAACTAAGTATCAATTCAAACCTTTGGACAAAAATCCCGAGTGAACCCCTTCCTTTTAAATTTTTTATTCATTTTTAAAATTATCCCTTTTTGTTTACTTTTTGATATACTGAAACAGCAGAGTCCAGTTAACAGGGCATGGGACTGGGAGTCAAGAGACCTGAGTGCTACTCCTAACTCTGCCACCAGCTTGTTTTGTGATCTTGGTCAAGGCACTTTGCCTCTCTGTGCCTCAGTTTCACCAACTGTAAAATGTGCTATATAATACTTTGCAGCTGTAGCTCTAAAAGTGTTTTTAAAGGAAGGTGCATCTCATTGTCCCTATGAAAGAATTATATTTGCAGAGTTTTCATTTCACATTAGGTACCATTTTGACTATTTCTTTTCCAAATTTCCAAACAACAAAGCAGTAAATATTTGGCTTGCACAGAAAGGTCAGCCTCATTGCAGAGCATGACAGATAATACAAGAAAGAAGCCACAGGATTTAGGAAGGTCCCTTCTTGACCACAAGGTATCTTAAAACCACTACCAGGACTTTGTGGCTGTCCACCATGGCCATCTGGTACTTCTCAGGGACAGCAAGAACTCAGCTTTTGCTCCAAAAGCACAGGCTTTAGTGTGTGCACTAAAAGAGAATCCCCATGAGCTGTTAACAGTATGGGGGTTCTAACACTGATGAGCAGGAGAGGGCAGTGGTAATACATATACACTAGCCAGTCCTTTATAATACAGTATTTAAATGACCATTTTAATTTGCACTAACTGAAAACTTGAATCAAATGTTGAGTGTTAGAAGTATTTATAGTGTTTTGAATTCATACTAATTTGACACTCTGTGATCAGGTGTACTCCCCACATTGGCCCTGAGGGAGTTGAATTAGGCCAGGTGGGCCCAATCAGCCAATTAAGCTGCAAACCAGAGATGTAGGCTGTGTGGAGGGCACTAATTAGAAATAAAGCTCACCTGTGAGGTAACATGCCATAGGGGATTCTATAAAGCCAGGAGGCCGGCAACAGTGAGGTGGCAGGGAGGAAACAGGCAGTTTCTTTTCCTAAGGTAGGGGCGAGAGGAACCCCCCACTGAGAAAAGGGGTCTGACTAGAAAGAGTGGAAGAAGCTTAAAGAAGCATGGTAGAAAGTAGTCCAGAGAAGAGAGTAATAAGACCCAGACCTTAATTGCTCACTGTAGGGTCTTTTGCTCCCTGGCTATCCACTGCAGAGTAGTAACTTGGGGCACTGAATGAGGAGACTGCCTGAGACTTTATGGGAGTGATATAGTCAGGTCAGTGGGCATGAGGACTGCCAGATGCTGCTTGCATGGAGAGACTTGGAAAGGCCTCTCTTAAAAGGGGAAAATCAGAGAGTAACCTGGCTGGAGGTCTGAGTCATGAAGCAGCCATACTGCAATCTGTGAGCAGGAGAAGATCCTCAACGGTAGAAGAGAAGAAAGGGGGCACAGAATTGGGCAGAGGTAATCCCCAGAATTGCCAGAAGGGGGCACTACACAGCAATGAGTAGAGCACCCTGTGACAAACCTCCAAAATTAAACACTGAAAAACTTTTCAATTATTGAAAATAAAACCCCAGCTTTGTGGAACTGAGGGTTTAAATTACCAAGTGATCTGTAAGAGCATGTAATTTGTTACCAGGTATTAATAAGGTGTTGGCCATGTAATGACAGACTGAGTGGTCAGGTGTGTGTGTGTGTGTGTGTGTGTGTCTATATATATATATATATATATATGAGGAGGTTCTCTCAGAAACTGTATACTGGAAACATACCTGACATGAAATGGACTGACTTTTCCACGGGCTGGGAGCTACATGTACTGTAGGTGAGACTATTGTAATAGCTTTTTCAATTGATGAGCGAGATCTGGACTGAATGTTATTCTGTATCCCTCCAGGCTTCTTCCATCTCCTCTCTTATGTCCTGACCGAACAGTCCAGTTAGACGCCAGCTCTCCATACTGGGGTTCCTGCAGTTAAATCAGTGGCTGATGGAGTCCTCAGATTCTGTCCCACACCCCTACTAGAACTGGGTGGCATGAAGCCAGGATGCTGGTAACAGATTAATTTAGTACTCAGTGGTGATGCTACTAGGGATGGGAAATTTGAACTTTCAGCAATAGTTACAAGTACCTTCACTGACAGAACCGCATGATCCTGCAGCTTGTGCAGAAACATACATTTCAGCATAGGCTCCCCCAATGTCTTCACAGCCCTGGTCCTATCTCCGGGCTCAATCTGTGCTCTCCCTGCCCAACGCTTACACCCATCCTACCCTGGGCTGTGATGGGAGCCTACTAACTAAGCATCAGGCCTGGTTAGTGCTTGCAAGGGAGACCTCTAAGGGAAAATCAAGTTCTGCAGGATGTGGACTATACAATCTCATCTACAACCTGTGATGACTTTTGGGATCTTTCTAGATTAAAGTTACTATGGAGTAATGATTGCTTCTCTGAATTCACTTTCTTTCATCGAAGCGCAAAGGGCTTCAGGACATAATAGCTTGCAGTCTCCACTCTAGGGGTGATTGTTACCACCCACTGAAAGAAAGCTAGTGGAATGTGTTTAGAAAGGTGACCCTTCCAAGCATCTCATCCTAAATCCTGAAGACTTGTTTTGTGAGACCCTGCACTGAAGCTAGTTATAGTTCATAGTGGCTACCTACATCTTGGGTCACAGCACAAGCTTTTGTTTAGGCTGGCTGAGCATACAGTGTTTATTCTGGGAACTCACTACAACATTACACCCTAAAGTCCGTTAAGTCAGGCCAACAGCCGAGCTGCCCTAGCAGAAAATGTTCAGGACTCTCAACAATTAGAGCTGCTTTCAGCTACTCTCATTTTCCAAACATTACCATAATTCAGGGCCTATCTCACTTCCAGGCATCGGATGCAGACTGAGCTGGCTGCAATTAGTAGCTCTAATAAACTACACTTCGATCTACATTTTCCAACTGCCTAAGGAGCCATAGCATCTCTGAGGAACGAGTGCAGATAATAGGTATGTCCTGATCTCTAAACACTCCAGAAACAGGCTATGTACATTATAACAAATCTACAACAATTTAGGAGCTTAAGAGGGAAGAGGCCAGTGCACCTGTGACTGGTCAGCTGACCTCACATAGGTTAAAAGAGGATGCTATAAATGGGGGAGATAATGAGACAGTGGAGAGTTCAATCAGGAAAAGGGCAGATGAAAGCTGCCTGGGGGTGATTGCTGCCAGAGACCAGAGCCTGTAGGGCGTCCCTGAAAGAAGCTATAGATGGTTTTGGGGGGAAGCTGATGGCAGGACAGCAGCAAGAGGGGGTTTGTTGCCTGACCTCCCCATGCCAGAGCCAGAGGGCTGAAGGCCAGAGAACAGCTGAGGGGAGTTGCTGATGTCTAAGATGGATATTTGAAGCTGATGGCTGGAGAGGGCTGAAGGCAGGGGAGCAGTGGAGAGCCTAGTGATGTCTCCATGCTGGAGAGCTGGAGCCAGGCAAACAGTGAGAGGGCCGGGGGAGTAAGGCATGCTCCCCTGGTGAGAATGAACTCCTAGCAAATGGCTGTGGGGGTTTCTGCGGGGAAGAGCAGGGTTGCACTTCTACTGGAAGGTCCAGAGTGACTGTCCTGGTAATAGAACAAGAGAGGATCACCAGATACTGGAGTGTGATGTGTGCTGTGTCAATTGACTAGAGCAGTGGGTCTCAAACTAGGGCCGCCGCTTGTTCAGGGAAAGCCCCTGGCGGGCCGAGCCGGTTTGTTTACC
Source organism: Trachemys scripta elegans (assembly GCF_013100865.1). NCBI lineage: Eukaryota > Metazoa > Chordata > Testudines > Emydidae > Trachemys > Trachemys scripta. The sequence continues at coordinate 39,648,274 of NC_048301.1, forward strand.
TGCCGTGTCTGCAGGTTCGGCCGATCGCGGCTCCCACTGGCCGCAGTTTGCCGCTCCAGAAAGGGCGGCCAGTACGTCCCTCAGCCCGCGTCGCTTCCTGCAGCCCCCATTGGCCTGGAGCGGCTAACCGTGGCCAGTGGGAGCCGCGATCGGCTGAACCTGCAGACGTGGCAGGTAAACAAACTGGCCCAGCCTGCCAGGGCTTTCCCTGAACAAGCGGCAGCCCTAGTTTGAGAACCATTGGACTAGAGGATGTGGGATTCTAAGGACTAAGTATGCTGGGTATGAGAAATGGGCTCTGTTTGGAACTTTTGTTATGGACTATTTGAACTATGTGTTAGTAATAAACTGACTCAAAAGGAGGAATTAGTGAGTCACAAAAGCTTGCATGAAGTTAGTGGGGAATATGAATGAGAGAAACTGAGGCACGCGTGCCTGTTCTGCCACAGTCTGCCGTAGGAGGATGCTCCAGGCAGGGTCACACTATGCCACATGGCTAATCAGAATTTAGCAGCAATGGCAAGGACAGGACTAATCTTCCTGCTCTCAAACACTTGCCAGGCCCCAAACACTAGAGTTAAAGGAGAATGTCCATTAGCTGTTAGTATAGGGCCTATGACATACAGGTGAGCTGTTCTGATTCCATCCAGAGGGTAGTGATAACATTCACTATATTATGATTTATAGCAGCCTTCAACTACCTGAAGGGGGGGTTCCAAAGAGGATGGAGCTTGGCTGTTCTCAGTGCTGGCAGATGACAGAACAAGGAGCAATGGTCTCAAGTTGCAGTGGGGGAGGTCTAGGTTGGATATTAGGAAACACTATTTCACTAGGAGGATGGGGAAGCACTGGAATGGGTTAGGCTAGGGAGGTGGTGGAATCTCCATCCTTAGAGGTTTTTAAGGCCTGGCTTGGCAAAGCCCTGGCTGGGATTATTTAGTTGATGTTGGTCCTGCTTTGAGCAGGGGGTTGGACTAGATGATCTCCTGAGGTCTCTTCCAACCCTAATCTTCTATGATTCCTCATACACAGAATGGAAGAAAGAAAGAAAGAGAGAGAACGAACGAACGATGTACCAGAGCAAGGTCCTGAACTAACAGCTCTGAACATGGAATAAAATATCTCAATAGCTCATCAGGTTACTCCATTGACAGAGGGTCTCCTAGACTGGCCCAATGTTGCTGAACTAGTTCACAGGAGGCAATCTTAGTTTTGTTCCCATTAGACATGGAGAGAGGATGCTCTGTCTTGGATCTCAGATAAAACAAAAAAAATTTTTGTTCATTTAAAAAAAAAAAAAAAACTTTCCATCTGAGCCGACTTTAGTCTGCACATTTGATAAGACCCAAAAGATCAATGTTTCATTGCTCTTCCCAGATTAGCTTGTTTGATATTGACCAATTCTAACAGGCAAATTGATAACATGCGCCAGCATTTGATCCTATCTGTAATGGAACGTCTTATGCTTGTTAAGACCTGAAATTAACTTTGTACTGCCAAAGGGCGTGGGTGTGGAGACTGGGGGACTTCTGTAGCTATGCCTGGAGTATCCTGTCTCACTTTGTGTCAGAGGGGAGAGCCTGCAGGAGGAGGAGGTACCTGTTATATGGGTGAGAGGCAAGGAGTTCAGTTTACATGCCTGCAGAATGGCTCTGATTTCATCCAGAGAAAGGGAATCAGCAGCAAGTAGGTAAAGAAATGAGATCCAATATTACAATGTGTCACACCCGAACAGAGCAGAGAAATGGTCCTTCTAGTTTGAGATCCAGTCTCAGATAGGGACCTCTGGCAAGTGGTTCACAGAAAGGATCCAAAGAACCCACTTTGCCAAATAATGCATCTGTACCATACTATATTATGCAGTTGGGGGGATTTCTGCCTGACCAGGCCTGGTGATCATCAGTTCATGCCCTGAAGCATGTGAAAGGAGAGCACCTGTAATTTGATCAGAGCAAGAATCACTACACAAGCTATTTATGCATACAAATTAGTCATTTTTTAAACTTGCTTGAAACAAATTGTGAAGAAAATAATTAAATTCATCCAGGTAAATGGAAAAGGGGGATATAGTGCAACATGGATTTACCAGAGGTACATCATCCCAGACTCACCTGATTTTCTTTGAGAAAATAACTGATTTTTTTAGATAAGGGAAATGCAGTAGTTCTAATAAACTTGGACTACAGTAAAGTATTTGACATTGTACCCCATGGGAAATTATTGGTTCAATTAGAGAAGATGGGGATTAGTACGAGAACTGTAAGGTGGATAAGGAACTGGCTAACCGGTTGTGCTGAAAGGTAACATATTGAACTAGAGGGAGGTTATTAGTGCAGTTCCTCAAGGATCACTCTTGGGACAAATCTCATTCCACTTTTTATTAATGACCTGTGTAATTAGCTAATGAAATTGGCTAATTATACAAAGTTGGGAGGCATCATCGATACAGAGGAGGATCAGAATACTATACAGAAAGATCTGGATGATTTAAGACTAGAGTGACAGAAATGGGATGAAAGCCAATAATACAAAGTGCACTTAGTGCCTGATAATAAGAATTTCTGCTACAAGCTGGGAGCTCATCAGTTGGAAGTGACAGAGACCTGGGTATGCTGATCAATCACAGGATGACTATGAGCCACCAACACGATGCAGCAACAAAGAAGGCAAATGCGATCAGTATCAATAGAAAAGTATTGATGCTATTGTATAAGGTACTGGTAAGACCTCATTTGGAATATTGTGTACAATTCTGGGCATCCACGTTCAAGAAAGATGCATTCAAAACTGGACCAGGTGCAGAGAGGAGCTACTAGGATGATCAGGGAACGGAGGGCTTATCTTGTGAGAGGAGAATGGAAGAGCTCTACTTGTTTATCTTAGCAAAGAGAAGGCTGAGAGAGGATATGATTGGTCTCTATAAATACATAAGGGGGGAGGAGGGAAGTATACCAGGGAAGGTGAAGAGCTATTTAAGGTAAACGATAATGTTGGCACAAGAACAAATGGGCATAAACAGGCCATGAACAAAGGCCATGGATTTCTAACCATCAGAGGAGTGAAGTTCTGGAAGAGTTTCCCAATGGGAGCTGTGGGGGCAAACAACTTAATTAGTTCTAAGAGAGAGCTGGGCAAATTTTGAGTAGGATTTATGACTGGGTTGCTTGTGATGGTGGGGGGCAGGGCTTAGCAGTCCTAAAATCCCTTCTGGTTTATGTCTTATGTTCCTAAAAGCTCATGCATCAGGCGGTCACCTGCTGGTGTCGGGAAAGGATTCCTGCCCCTCCACCCCCATGTATCCTGAGGAGAGGAGAGGGGAAGATTTGTCTTATAAGAACGGCCATACTGGATCAGAAAAAAGGTCCATCTAGTCCAGGATCCTGTCTTCCCATAGTGGCAAATGCCAGGTGCTTCAGAGGGAATGAACAGAACAGGTAATCATCAAATGATTCATCTCCTATCGCCCATTCCCAGCTTCTGGCAAACAGAGGCTAGGGACACCATCTCTGCCCATCCTGGCTAATAAGCACTGATGGACCTATCCTCCATGAACTTATCTAGTTCTTTTTTGAATCCTGTTATAGTGTTGGCCTTCACAACATCCTCTGGAAAAGAGTTCCACAGGTTGACTGTGTGTTGTGTGAAGAAATAGTTCCTTTTGTTTTATACCTCCTGCCTATTCATTTCATTTGGTAATCTCTAATTCTTGTGTTAAGAGGAGTAAATACCACTTCCTTATTTATTTTTTCCACACCAATCATGATTTTATAGACTTACCAGTCTATAAAAGATCTACCAGTGTTGTTATCCCTGTTTTATAAATGGGGACACTGAAGCACATGAAATGATGCTAAGTGACTTGCCTAAGGTCACACCAGAAGTCCAAGGCAAAGCCAGGAAAAGAACCCAGATTCCCTGACTCCTAGTCTTGTGCTTTAACTGCTTAGCCATAATCATGCTTAGTCTCACAAGATGTTTTTAAGATTTGTCCTTTGTTAGGTGTTCCCCTTGTTCTCAGGTTATGGAGCAGAGTAACTAGGAGTCGGACTACTTTTCCATTCATTATATCATCTTATATTTTATTGTATCATTCTATTTTCTCTTACTCTCTTCTCCTCCACAAACAACAAAGTCCTTATACTTTCAGTCTTTTATTTCTTAAATAAACTACCAAGAGAAGGCAGATTTAGTTTTTCACAGCTACTGTGAATACCAGTTCCACCATCACAGATGTCAATGTTTCGAAATACTTTCTATGGCTCTGTGCTATAAGAGCATAAGCTACTGAGATCAGGGAAGAAAGGACTAGTAATGGAAAATAACAGCTTTTGGGTTTATAGATAGAAAACTAGTGCATAGGGGGAGAGATTTAGTTCCTCCTGAGCCCTCTGAAAAGCTGTATCTCCAGATAGCATCATCAAAGCTATGAGGTCTCTGCCCACTTCATTCACCCTAACAGGGGTTAATTTCCAGTAGCGATCAATTCGCTGTTGAGCAGCAAGCCATAAACTATGCACAACCAATCACAGATGCAAACAATGCCAGTCTCTCTCTCTCTCACACACACACAGACACACATACACCACCACCACCACCAGTTGGGATTTATTGACCATGCACATGTGGAATAGAGGTGAAAGAGAGCAATTTGATTGCACAGTGGCAAGGATGATTCTGAAGAGTGATTATACACAGTGAGGAAAAAACACAGGACTGGGAACCAGGAGATCTGGATTCTATTCCCATCTCTGCCACTGACTCACTGTGTGGCCTTGGGCATGTCACTTCCTCTCTGTCTCAGATCCCTCACCTACAAAAAGGGGATAATTTCATTATCATCTTCCCACTGGGTGGTGGTGAGGTCCTGAGATATTCAGATGAAAGGTGTTTTGAAGATAAGTGAAGGGTATATTATGACTCATTGCTGGTCACTAGTGATGATTTATTTGTGGAGGGGGGAGGCAGATTCACAGATGTTAAGACCAGAAGGGACCACTACATCATCTAGTCTAACCGCCTGAAAGCATGTGTAGAACCTAACTGAGTGATTAAAAGGAGCTTGTTATTGCAAAGAATATTAGAAAACTATTTGACCACTGACTTTTTTTAAAGCCTGCCACCTTATTCCTGTGGTATATGCATAGCCTCCAGCCTCATCCATGTCTCTGACAGGTGGCTGGTGCTGGGATTTACTGATAATGTTTCTTGGCCCAAGTGTGACAGGTGTATTTATAATAAATATTTAGCCTAAATGTGTGTCTGGTGGGGGGGTTTATCCCTTTCAACTGTAAAATAGATTCAACCTGGCTGGTTCTGGCATCTGCATCCTCTCTGCAAGCAGATTACAAGGGCCATAAGTAATGCTTTGAATGCTGGATAATTCTGTCATGCTGCATAAGAGAGGCTATGTGATAGTGGGCAGCACAGTCACGGGTAAGGAGAAGTGGGAGCTGGGTTGGGAGGCAAAGAGGCAACTACAATCTCCCTGATCCTCTGAAAGTTGACATGCTCAGCTTCATTTACCATGAGTGCACAGTATGTGATCATTACCTCCATTTTCACCCTCGACTGAGATATGACTATTATTGTCTGGGATATGATTATTAGTTAGTGAAGAGGCTCCATTGGTGGGCAGCAGCAGAAGTCACAGGCAATATATATTGGAGACCTTTTAAATCAGTCGTGAAAGTGAGAGACTCCTAGCACTGGCTAGAGCAACACATGACTAAATTGCAGGCAGACAAACAGGACGCTTCTCACATGCAGCTTTGCCCAGGCCCCTTAATCCAGCTGCTAGATACCTCCACTATACTAATCCTGAGACCTCCACATAGCTCTGATAGCCAAGAGTCCTGTGGCACCTTGTAGACAAAGGCTAGGTCTACACTACGGGGTGGGGGAGTCGACCTAAGTTATTCGCATAGTTGAAGTTGCGTATTTTAGGTTGACTTACCTGGCTGTGAGGACGGCGGCAAGTTGACTGCTGCCGCTCCCCTGTTGACTCCGCTTCCGCCTCTCACTGCAGTGGAGTTCCGGAGTCGACGGCAATGTGATCGGGGATCAATTTTATCACGTCTACACTAGACACAATAAATCGATCCCCGATAGATGGATTGCTACCCGCTGATACGGCGGGTAGTGAAGACGTGCCCTAACAGACGTATTGGAGCATGAGCTTTCGTGGGTGAATACCCACTTCGTCAGATGCATCCAAGCGGGCATTCACCCACGAAAGCTCATGCGCCAATACGCCTGTTAGTCTATAAGGTGCCACAGGACTCTTTGCTGCTTTTACAGATCCAGACTAACACGACTACCCCTCTGATACATAGCTCTGATAGTGCACCTCACGCCTGACCCCCCATCCTCTTCCCTCACAATCCCACATCTGGACCCCATAGGGTATGTCTACACAGCAATTAGACAATGGCTGACTCAGGCTCTGGCTAAGAGACTGTTTAATTGTCCTGTAGATGTTTGAGCTCAGACTGCAGACCAAGCTCTGGGACTTTCCCTCTTGCAGGGCCCTGGAGCCCATGTTCCAGCCCAAATGTCTACACTGCAAGTAAACTGCCCCTTACCCAGAGTCTGAGCCAGCTCTGTCAGGGATGTATACACAGCCATTGCAACAGAGGAGGTTACTGACCCAGGAATAGTGGCATACAGCTGTGGTTTTTTAATTGCAGTGTAGACATACCTATAGTCAGCTGTGCCAAAACTTCTCTGGCCCATGGTAGTGGGACCTACACAGGCCTGAGAATTTCAAAACCATCTAGATGGTGCAAACAGACCAGTCTTGGCTTTCCTTGTTTTAAATTTTTTTCAGCGGTGACTTGAAAAGCTACCTCATCTCTGCAAGAGAGGCTGCCATGGCAGAAATGGTACCATGGGGGGTCTATCACCATCACCAGTTTGCTCTTCCAACAGTTTAAAAACAACCTATCCCCACAACACATCCTGAATGGTGTAAAGGTGCTCACTCACTCTGTAGTATGGTAACACCCAGATTTGGTAACACCCTAAATACAGATTTGATGGTTATAATCATTACAACTGTGAGCGTCTTTTTTGTTTAGAGCAACATTGTGCAATGATACTATTTTGTTCCTGAAATCTATATGGAAATGATTTGTAAACCTGGTAAAATTTCGTAACTAAATAGATATTTAAATAACCCAACTCTTCCCCATCTTTCTCAAGTCCCATCGAGTAGTCAGGACTCTCTGAACATTCGAAAGAGAAAGGAAATGTTAGGGCCTGTAAAGCGTGAGGTCTGACCTAGTGGTCAGAGCCAGGAGTAGAATTGAGATAGTAGTCAGAAATCCCGCCAAAGGTCAAAGCTGGAGTTGAATCCAGAAGTCTGATCAAGAGTCACACCCAGAGTCAGCAACTGAGGTCAGGGTGAAGAGGTGTGGTAACAGATAGGGAGGAGGCCAGGTAACAGAAGCTAGGTGAGCAGGCACCAGGTGGGCAGGCAGTTACTTGGTCTCAGGAGGTCTGGGAAGCAACAGACCTTGCTCGGACAAGGGGTTGATCAGGGACAGGAGGTGTTATGCCTGGTAGAGTCCTATCAACAGTCTGCTGCTAGTAATCTGACCTCACTGAGTCAGTGCGTTTAGCTTCTGGTGCAGCAGTTCCCTTGTCAGACCTGGCAGTGTGGTGGCAGAGAAGGTAGGCCTCCTTCAGCAGCCCTGTACTACAGGCTTTGAGATGTATGGCACCTGTCACCACTCCTCCTCCAAGGGCTATCCCCAGGCACTACAGGGCCAGGGGCTCAGGATGATTCCTATAGAAGGCACATACTTTTGTAGGGGCATGCACATGATGAGCTGGCTCCCAAGAGTGTTTTTTTGAGCCCATAACCCCCCTCTCCCTCCCCCCCACACACAATCCATCAGATAGTATGAAATTCCTCTATGCATTTTGGAGTCCAGAATGTTGTAGATGAGGTTCTCATGGTCTTGAACTTGAACCAGGGCTGAAGGTGGTATACAGCAGCCAGAGAATGAATTGTCAAGGAAAGGCTTCAGGAGGGAGACATGAGTAACTGGGTGGATCTTCCAGGATCAAGGGAGCTGTAATTCACACATCACCAGATTGATTTTCCAAGTAATAATGAAAGGGCCTGCATTCTAATGATCTAATTTGACACAGGTCTGTAGGTGTACTTTTGTCAGCTACACTATATGACCTACCTTTAGAGGTGGGGTTTCTTGATGGTGTTTGTCAGTATAGCAGTTGTAGGCCATCTTCGCTGCTTTCAGGTGCTCTTTTAGCTCGAGATTCACGAATAGTCTGTACCAGTCACAGGCAGCAGGAACCATTGTGGATGAGGGAATGGAGGGGTGCAAATGAGGATGAAAACTATAGTTGGAGTAGAAGCCATTATCAGCTGGAGACCTGTTCCGCATAGTTATAAGCAATTTCAGCAAATGGGAGTAACAACCCAGTTGTTTTGACAGTGGCTCAGGAAGTAGCACAGGTATTGTTCAAGCACCTGGCTGACCCGTCCTGATTGACCAAACATCTGAAGGTGATGTGTGGTGGATGCATTTGACCAGACATCTAGGAGTTGGATGCAAACTCCTTTCAAAACCTGGATACAAACGGGGAGCCACAGTTTGTGGTAAGACCACTGGGGAAGCCACAGAGGGCCATAATTAGAAGGCACGCGATAGTTTCCACAGTTGGGAGACAGGTACATAGTACAAAATGGGCCACTTTGGAGAGTTGATCCACAGCCATCAGTTTGGTGTTGTGGCCTTTAGATTTTGGTAGTTCCACTATAAAAATCAAGGGTTAAGGATTATGCATGACCAGGGTGAGGGAGGGGTCTCGGATGGCTTCAGAAGATAGAGAGGCCTATTCCAGGGAATTTTAATTTGAGCACAAGTGTTGCAAGATCAGATGTCATCCCATATGTGTGGTCACCAGAATGAGGGGGCTACAGCACACAAAGTCTTGGATTGCCCGAAGTCACCTGCCCCAGGGGTATCATGATGTATGCACAGCACTTCCAGTCTTGTGGAAACTATCATTGATGTATATGCAGCCATTGCAACGGAGGAGGTTGTTGATCCAGGAACAACGGCATAATGGTGGTACTAGGGAGACCCTCCTGGCATGAAGTTACAATTTTTTTTAAAGGATCATTAGGGAGGGCTGCTTGGAGCATGGTAAGAAAGTTGAAGATACTGACTCAAAATGATTTTAATATGCCAGGTGCTGGTTCTTCAGTGTTAATGGGTTCAATATAGTATTCCTTTTTTTGGGTGAAGCGGCATCAGCCTTGCCATTCTTGTTGCCTGAATGATATGTGATAGTGAAATTGAATCTTGAGAAGAATAGGGTCCAACATAACTGCCACTGACTCAGCACTTTGGCAGATTGTAGGTATTCTAGATTATGATCCATTAAGACTACGATGGGGTGTTTGGCCTCCTCAGAGTAGTGTCTCTAAGTTTCAAATCCAACCTTGGTGGCAAGTTAACTCCTTGTCCACTATTCCATAATTGCATTTGACTGGAATAAGTTTTCAGGAAAAATATGCACATTGATATAGCTTGCACTGGGGCCCCGTTCCTTGGGATAGTACCTCCTTGATGTCTACACTGGAGGCATCAGCCTTGAGGACAAACAGTTCAGGATCCTGTTCAGGATCAAAGTAGACCAGCACTATGGTGGACGTGAAAGCTATCTCCAGACATGCAAAAGCTTGGCAGGCCTCTGGGGGCCAGTGAAATCTTTCAGCTTTATGGAGGATGGCAGTTAGAAGCTGTGACCATTGAGAAATTTGGAGTAAACCTTCTGTAAAAGGTGGTAAACCTCATGAAACTTTGGATGTCTTGGAGGCTCCAGGATTTGTCCAATCCCAAATTGCAGATACCTTCTGAGGGTCCATCTGCTGACAGGATGAACCCCAAAAATTTGATTGGTCAAATATGCACTTTTCCAGTTTTGCCCAAACCCGTGCTGGCACAATTGTATGAGAACTTCACAGACATGGTGGTTGTGGCTGGTGTGATTACTGGCATAAATTAAGCGAGTGTCTAGGTATGTCATTGATCAGGTGCTGGAACGCAGTGGGAGCACTGGTGAGTCCAAAGGGCATTGCCAAATATTCAGTGTCCATACCTAGTTCTAAAGGCTGTTTTCCACTCATCCCTCACTCTGATTTGAACTAGATTATATGCTCCAAGGTCCAGTTTGGTGAAAAACAAAGCTGACCACACTTGGTCCAAAAGCTCTGGTATTAATGGTAACATGTACTGATTGAGTATGGTTATTTTTTAAGTGACCTGTAGTCTACAGAAAGTAGTCTCTTAAAAAAGTACTATCGCACCTGTCAGGGAGGTAGAGTGGCAGATAAAACCTTTATGTAGGTTCTCCTGAAGGTACTCCCTTAACACAGCTAGCTCTGGTTGAGAAATAATATATTGCCCAAATAGAACTTTGGCTCTGAGCTGAAGGTTGATGTAGCAATCTTAAACACAATGCAGAGGTAGCAAGTCTGTGGTACTTTTCCAAAGACATGCTTATTGTCTTGGTATTTCACAGGAGACATGATTCATCATGCAAGGTTGGCATTTGTGGGTCCAAGAGGTTTGCTGCCAGGTGGAGGTAACATCTGAGTTACCAAAGTTGAATCCTCTGGCTTGGCTTCTGGGATTACAAGTTCTTGAATGAGAAGGCAATTCTTCCTAAAGATGCTCAACAGGAAGGATGTGAGGTTTTGAGACTATAGAATATGGGGATCATAACAAAGGAGCCAGGGTGTCCCTAAAATCAGGGTGAAATGTGGGGAGAAAATATGGTTAAACTGTAAGACTTTACAGAGTCCCTCATCAATTCCAGTAGTGCAGTCTCCTGTGTAACTGGGTCCAGTGCCAACAGAGACCCATCTACTGTTTCTACCAGGTTCAGGGTAACCTAGGGTTGTACTGGGAGATCAAGGACTTGGGCCTTGGGGGGAAAAAAACATAATAAAATTGTCCCCCACTCCTGAATCAATCAAGGCCCACTGTATGTGAAAGGCCTGCTCAACCTGTGGGATCCACAATTGCAGGCGAACCTGTGGAAGTGGAGATGGATGAGGAACTCCTGGTTTAGCATAATCACAGGGTTTCTCCCTGGTGGTACGCAGGCTTGGAACCCAAACTGGGTTTGGGGGTAGTCTTTTCCCTGTCATCAGATTAGCAGGGGTTTTGACTGAACACTTGTATACCACTCCATAATACAAGCAGAGGTTCTCCTGTCTTCTGCACTCTTGTTCATCCAGGGATTGGCGGGGCCACACCACATCAGACCAAGGCAGAGTTTGCTTGGGCCTGGGGGCTGAGCCTTGGGTAAGTCTGGGAGGTAGGCGGGCCCCTCCAGTTGCCATTGGAGTCTGGAGTCTATCTATCTATTGGACAAATTCACAGGTCTGTGAATGCCTCTAAACTGGCGAGGGGGAGTGCATCAGTGCCAGCTCATAAGAACATAAGAATGGCCATACTGGGTCAGACCAAAGGTCCATCTAGCCCAGTATCCTGTCTACCGACAGTGGCCAATGCCAGGTGCCCCAGAGGGAGTGAACCTAATATGTAATGATCAAGTGATCTCTCTCCTGCCATCCATCCTCACCCTCTGACAAACAGAGGCTAAGGACACCATTCCTTACCCATCCTGGTTAATAGCCATTAATAGACTTAACCTCCATGAATTTATCCAGTTCTCTTTTAAACCCTGTTATAGTCCTAGCCTTCACAACCTCCTCAGGCAAGGAGTTCCACAAGTTGACTATGTGCTGTGTGAAGAAGAATTTCCTTTTATTTGTTTTAAACCTGCTGCCCATTAATTTCATTTGGTGGCCCCTAGTTCTTATATTATGGGAACAAGTAAATAACTTTTCCTTATTTACTTTCTCCACATCACTCATGATTTTATATACCTCTATCATATCCCCCCTTAGTCTCCTCTTTTCCAAGCTGAAAAATCCTAGCCTCTTTAATCTCTCCTCATATGGGACCCGTTCCAAATCCCTGATCATTTTAATTGCCCTTCTCTGAACTTTTTCTAATGCCAGTATATCTTTTTTGAGATGAGGACACCACATCTGTAAGCCGTATTTAAGATGTGGGCATACCATGGATTTATATAAGGGCAATAAGATATTCTCCATCTTATTCTCTATCCCCTTTTTAATGATTCCTTCATAAAGACTGAGATGAAACTGATGGAGGAGTGCGGCATCGTTCCAGGCGGTGTCTATGGCAAACATCTGAACTGGGCAACTTAGGAAGGGCTGACCCCAGGGTTTGCTGAAGTTTTTGGTAAGGCAAGTCTCTGCTGTGCGGGCTTTATGGAAGTCAGTCGTCAAAAAATGGTGGCAAATGCTAGTAAGAAAGAGTCCTCATTGGTAAATACCAGGTGACCCTGCTCTAGAAAGGCAATGGACTGCACCAGGGTCTCCCTGGTAAGTGGGCTCAGTACTACCCCCATGTTAATTTGACCAGTGATGTTCTCCTGGGGCTGGAGCATAAACGGGAGTCTGGATTGGGTAATGAACCTGCAAAACTTACTGCAGGTACAATGCTCTCTCTCCAGCAGAGGAACTCGGGGGCCAGTCACCCGAGCCAGTGTCACAGAGGAAGTCGAGTGGTTACCTGGAGCTGCTCATAATGCTGTAGCTTGTTCCTGCAAGGAGCAATTTCCAATCTGCAGCTGTCATTCTTGGTCCCTCAGTTTCTGGTTCTCTGCCTAGAGGGCAACAATCTGCTCCTGCAGACTCTCAGGCCCTTGGGGTGAGGGTAGGGCCAGAGCTCGAGTACTGTCCATACTTAGTCCAGGGATTCAACCATGAGTCCCAGAAGAAACCAAAATGGTCTGAGCGAGCTGTCAGGGCCCATAGCATGGGTGGACTGACCCAGTGGTCAGAGCCAAGATACAGTTGTTGTTATGGTGAGAAATCCCACCAGGGGTCAAAAATGGAGCTACAGTCAGAAATCACACTAAGCGTCAAAGCTAGTGTTAGGGTGTGTAAGCAGGAACCAGGAATAAGGCAAGACAGCAAGAACATGAAGCAGGAACCAGCCGAGGAGGCAGAGGCTTGGTCTCAGGTGGTCTGGGGAGCAACAGGCCTAGCAACTAGTTGCTCAGATAAGGGGTGGGACAGGAACAAGAAACATTATACATGGTGGTATCCTATCAGCAGTCTACTGCTAGTGATCTGACCCCACTGAGTCAGTGAGTGCAGCTTCTAGTGGTGGGGAATTAGCAGCCGTTCCCTCATCAGACTTTGCAGTGTGATGGCATTTGCTTAGCAGCCCCGTGGTCCTGAGCTTGAGCGCCACAGTAGAGAAAGAAACTAAGGACTGTGCATTCAGTCACCTTCTCACCATCTCATGTGCTTGCTTGGAGACAGCTCCAAGATTTGTCCCCTAGAGAGAGACCATGCAATAAATCAGACTATTACATGCTGGTCATACAGAGATGGACTCAAGCTGCAGGACTGAGATCTAATATATGGATTTCAAATTCAACAAAGTTCAGGGGTGATCAGATCTAGAGATTTTGTTGAGCTTATTTTAAATATTATTGGCAAAATTTGATTATAGGAGTTCAGAAAAAGTTCATCCAAAGTGTGGAGATATTTGTAGGAATGTGGAGGGCTAGACAGATGAAGATGTCCATATTGTAAACTAGTCTTAAGGATCCCTTTATGAAGTAAGGACGTGTCTATAGACACATATAATCACATGTTCATATAAACTTCTTAAGGGGACACTATAAAGTACAGTAACTCCTCACTTAAAGTCGTCCCGGTTAACGTTGTTACGTTGCTGATCAATTAAGGAACATGCTCGTTTAAAGTTGTGCAATGCTCCCTTCTAACGTCGTTTGGCAGCCACCTGCTTTGTCCACTGCTTGCAGGAAGAGCAGCCCGTTGCAGCTAGCTGGTGGGGGCCTGGAACCAGGATGGACCGGCAGCCCCCCTATCAGCTCCCCGCTCCCCTAAGTTTCCTGTGCAGCAGCTGCCCAGCAGGCTAGCAATTGGCAGCTCAGCTGTCCCTCCCTCCACTGCCATGTGCTGCTCCTGCCCTCTGCCTTGGAGCTGCTCCCCGAGACTCCTGCTTGCTGTGCAGGGGGGAGGAGAGGAAGAGGGGGGCTAATGTCAGGGTGTCCCCCTCCCCTCTGCTCCTGTACCCCACTTACCCCATCTTCCATAGAACAGGGGACACACACGACAGGGCTCAGGACGGAGGGAGCTTGCTAGTAGCAGCTGTGGTCTCAGCAAGCTGATCTAATTAACAAGGCAGTGTACTTAAGAGTCAGGTCAGCGTACTTAAAGGGGAAATGCGCATCTCTCTCTCACACACATGGAAACACATCTGAGATTAACAGTCCTGTGGCCAGATTCTGATCTCAGTTACCTTGGTGTAACTCTGGAGTAATTCCATTAAAGTTAATGGAGCTGACCAATGTAACTGAGCTCAGAATCTGGCCACTGGTATCCTGCTCCCTGGATCAGCAATTGTTGTGAGTGCTGCACAGATATTTGCTTTGCTCTGGGAGACGCAGAGAGTGCTTCACTCATCAATTCCAGCCAGTGGGCTCTGATATAAACACTTTCCAATTGTCAGGGACTGAAAGCCAAACCCCAACACATAGGTACTTAGCCCATCCTACAATTCATGAGTGTGACCACAGGTTTTCCCTGCATCTTGTGTGACTGGCTCTGCAGGACAAATAATTCATCTCAGATTTCATAGAATATTAGAATAGTAGAATCATAGATTTACTTTGGGATAACTGAGGACATCATGACACTGGTCATTGAAGGGAGAAAAGAACCTCACAGGTGCAGAGGTCACTTTTCTAAACCACTTCTAACTCTTTGACCCATTCAGTGTGCAGCACTTGGACTTGAAGCCTAGTCTAGTGAGAACAGGTTCTCTCACCACATTTCTGCTTCCAGTCACACCAGAAATACCAGATATATTTACCCTCACTTGATATTTTGTTGTTTCTGGCCACTGCTGGAACCAAGAAGTGTAAAAATCAAAGAATAGGGGAAAGGTGATCAGAACTTTCTCAAAACTCTTTGGCTGGATTGGCATTGAGGTTGGTCCATACTAAATCAAAATGGACTCACCCGTCCTACCATGAAGAAATTCTTGTAAAGTTCTCGGATTCCAAGGTAATAAGAGCATGATAGACTGATCTAATGACACAAACTTCACACTGCCACCATTATTGCTCTGTGCCATGGTAATTCTGGACCAGATCCATCAAGCTACTTAGGTGCCAGAAACCCAGACTTAGGTACCTAACTCCCCATTTTAGGGTCCCCTGTGATCCACTAAACCCCTGCTCAACTGCCACCTAACCCATAGGTGTCTAACTTGCTGCTGTAACAGTTTCCTAGACACCTAAATTGCTGCCTTTGGGCATGCACACTGCTACCTAACTCTAGGCATCTGGATATTTATATTAGAATTGGACAAGGGAAGAGAAGAGCAACAAAAACAATTAGGGGTATGGAACAGCTTCCATATGAAGAGAGATTAGAAACATTGGGAGTATTCAACTTTGGAAAAAGGACAAGTAAGGGGTGGGGGGATATGATATACAGGTCTTGAGACGGCATGGCACCCACCTCTCACAAGCACCTCTTCTGGTCAGGTGTGTCTACAATCTTTAAACAGCCATACCCCCAGGGCTTCATCCCTGGAGGCAATGGTTTCGCCCTCTTGGTCTGCTCTGGCCCCACCTCTCCAGCTGGACCTCTTAACAATTTAGTTCCCCTTCTGGGGATTTATCACTGTCTGACAGCAGGTCACTTCCCCAGTAACCTATTGGGGGGGAGAGGGAACCCAGGCCTGCCCACTACTCTCAGGCCTAGCCCAGGGACCCTAAGAATAGCAGCCATGGGCTGCCATCTCCCTTTAACAAAACCACTTTCAGTTCCCTGGGCCACTTCCCCAAAGCCCCAGTCTTCAAAGCTTTACCTTTACTTCAGGGCTCCACTATATTCAGGCCCAGCAGCTAGCCAGGAGCTCTTGGTCACTCCCAGGGTCCCTGCCCACATTGAGCTGTCCATGGTGCTGCAGTTTCCTTTGGCCATCCAGGAGCATCATCTATATTCCTCTAGCTCCAGCAAGGAACTGCCTATCTACAGCACTGCAGCTCCTTTTAATATGGCCCTCCCTGCAACCTCTTTCATTGGCTGCTTCTCCACAGCCACTCTAGCCTGGAGGACCTCTCTACTGCTTTTTTTCCTGGGACCAGTGTGGCAGGACCCTAAGGAATCCGTCAGGGAGCCTCTGGGCTTAGTCTACCCTGTTACAGGTCCATACAGTCATGAATGGGTTGGAGAAAGTGAATAGGGAAATGTTATTTATTGCTTCACATAACACAAAAACCAGGGGTCACCCAATGAAATTAATAGGCAGCAGGTTTAAAAACAAACATAAGGAAGTACTTCGCACACAACTCACAGTCAACCCGTGGAACTCATTGCCAGGTGATGTTGTGATGGCTAAAAATATAACTGTGTTCAAAAATTAATTAGATACGTTCTTGGAGAATAGGAGCTATTAAGCAAGATGGTCAGGGATGTAATCCCATGCTCTGTGTGTTCCTAAGTCTCTGATCACCAGATGCTGGGACTGGACAACAGGGGATGGATCACTCAATAATAGCACTGTTCTGTTCATTCCCTCTGCAGCATCTGGCAGAAGATAAGATACTGGGCTAAACAGACTATTTATTTGACCTGATATGACAATTCTTCTGTTCTTATGCCTCTCCCACCTAAGCCTCAGTGCGATTCACAAAACATGGGAAGGCAGACGTTCCTCACTCTCGCTCACTCATGGGGTCTGATCCAGTAGGTGTGCTCAAAGGCTGCCTACCAGGTTGGGTCTCATTCAAAATCTGTCCGGAAGAGGAGGCAGTGATACGAGCTGAGGGGTATTCTGTTATTGGGCTCCCTGAGTCTCTCCTGCAGACACTGTTACAATTAACTAATCACGGGAGCAGGAGGACTGGGTCTACCTCCTCCCTCGTGAGTGCCCTAACCACCAGGCTATAGCGTCTCTCTCTCTCCTCCTTCCCCATATGTCTAATTATTTATCCACAGTAGAACAGCTTCAACAGAGAAACGGAGAGAATCCCATATCAAAATATCCCATGGTACAGTGCTTGGCGCTCTCTCTTGAGAAATGGGAGAACCCTGTTCTAGTTCTTTTTCTCCTTCAGGCAGAGGGGGGAATTGAACCTGGGTCTCCCACCCCTCAGGTGAGTGTCCTAACCCTTGGGCTAAAAGTTATAAGATGGGTGATACTTCATCCACCTCCAGCTATTTTGTGTGGAATCAGGCAGGCACTTAACTCATTCTCAGAAGATAGAACCTAGGGGCCAAAGCTGCCAGATTCCAGAGAAGGGGTTCCTGCCTACAGCTCACAAGCAGAGGCAGACACCTTCCTCCACCCACATGTAGTGCCAAACTCTGTGAGGGGGTGGGGCTTAGGACACACCTCTCTCGCTGACATCTCCCTTTGGCTAGTTGGGCAGCCCCCTGCATGGATCCCATTCTGAGGCCCCTATCTCTCCCCATTCATTGTATAGGAAGCCTAGGCACCTAACCTCAGACTTTGTGAAACACAGTGTTGTTCCTGTGATTTCTAGGTGTCTAAAAGTTAGGTGCTGCAATGCTCAGAGTCACAATGTCTAAGTTCCTTTGTGGAGTGAGCGTTTTGCCCTTTGGGACTAATGCAGAAATACAGGAACGCTACTAATAAAAATCCTTTGTCTGCTTTCATTGTCTTCCATCTGAAAATCTCAATGTATTTTAAAATCATTCTTTCAGTATCACCTCTTTGTGAGGTGGGTCAGCATTATTAACCCCAGGATACAGCTGGGTGAGCTGAAGCTCATTTCAAAAGAAGGGCTGATTTACGAGGCAAGATTAAATGAGTTAAATATGTCTTGCTTGGCCCAGCAACAACCAAATGAGGACACAATAACATGCTTTATAACTACAAGAAGGGGGTAATACACCACAGAGGCAGAGAAATTCTATAGAGTGGTTCAAGGAGATCTTCCAAACTGGGAGTTCTATTAAATGCATCTCCCAAGGTAAGTGCTAGATGCCCCAGTGCTTGGGACATTTAAAAGGTAGGCTTGGCGAAATACCAGTGCAATAGTATAATAGTGAAGTACAATTGCAATGGCAGTGAGATGGATCAAACCAGACCTATTAGGGCTTTTCTATCTCTGACTGAAATTATTCTGTGATACAAAAAGGTCAAGGTCACAAAGTAAGTCAGTGGCAGACCCAGGAACATAACAACCCATCCCCCCTTCTCTAACCACTAAACAATGCAGGAATCCTTATCTGCAAATGACAGTGGGTCTCAAGGGCAGAAAGGTGAGAAATGGGGAGGTTCCTCAGAGCACTGACAGGGAAAAGGGGCAGCTGGGCCATCACTTCTTTGTCTATCTACTATTTTTATTGTTCATTAGTCAAGCATATCTGGTCTGTGTAATCCATTAAACAGAGAGGCACTAGGGGACCCAGAAAAGCCAAATTAATTCCCAGTTTATAAACAAAGTGCAATAACCATTAAGAGGAAATCAGCATATTGCTCGTGTACTAAATGATCATTTTGCAGACAGAATTGGGAATAAATTCACAGATGAATAAAAATAAGAATAAAAACAGGAGGAGGGGGGAAGGGAGGAATTTAATCCACAATGGAATATTTCAGAGAGCACTATTAATTCAATCACATGAAGGAAGGATAATGAAGATCATTGCAAAACAAAGAGTACTTTGGCTTTCGTTGTTATCTGGATAACTCAAGTCAAAGGGTTTCCATCATCTAAATCTGAACCACATCAAGTAGAATTCCATACACACTACTGTGTCATGTTAACCCTGAAACTCAGTCCTGACCTGCAACACCCCTTGTGTGTCTGGTTCTGTGCCCCTGCAACATCTCTGCTATTCCAAACCTGACTCCACTATGCAGTTCTACCTCAAAACTGAATCTGTGGCACTGTTGGCAAATCAAATCGCATGACGGAGCAGGCACCTACTGGAGAGAAAATGAGACAAAGGAAGCTCAGCTGTATTATTTGATCAGCCACTTGCATTGTAGAGGCTTGTTATGCCTTCTCCTGAAGCATCAGATATTGTCCACAGCTAGTTGCAGGATATTGTACTCAATGGAAATAATAGTCTGATCTGCTGAAGCAAATCTCATGCTGTAGGAAGGCAGGTGTCATTGTATGAACGAATGTAAGCACCGTTTTGCTTGGAGGGGAGATATGGCAGGGTCCAGGCAGGACTCTCCTTTATTTATTTTACATCAGGAAAAAAGCCCCAAGTCTCAGCAACACAAATGAAAGGGCAAGAATGATCATTAAAAAATTCACTAAAATATCCACAAAACACAGGAAATCATCCTATATTCAATTACTCCACCCCCATTCATCTCAAAGGACTCCCAAAGCACTTTACACATGTAGGCTTAAATCACGGGTTTGCAGAAGCAATTTAGGCACAGAACTGTTTACTGAAAATGTTGCATCCACCTCTGGGTGGGTGGCTTTCAGTCAAACTGTCTGCAACGCACTGCACAAAGGTGTAGGGAGGGGAAATGTTAGCCTATCTGTCTACAATTATTTTTATGGACATGTATATTGTTCAGAAAAACTTGAAAATTTCACTTGAAAAAAAGACAAATACCAGTATGTGGCACTTTTATCAACTTCCCCCTCAGGATCTGGTGTACAGCAGTTCTATTCCCAAGTACAAATGGGAAAACTGAGGGAAAATGGAGAGGTTAAATGGCTTGCTTGAGGTCACACAGTGGGTCAGTGGCAGAGCCAGGAATAGGCTCCAAGAGTTCTGACTCTCAGACCACTGCTTCAACCACTAAAACATTTTATTTTTTCTTTTCATTTTGTAAAAATTGCACCAAAACTGATTAAAACCCAAGACTGGAAAATAATATAAGACCAGGGTGCTCAGCTGGCAGGAGCAGTCTGGGCTGCATTCACAATTAATCTTCCCCCTCCCTCCTTTTTTGTTTGTTTTTTTTTTTTTTGTATTTTTTTTTTTAAAAGGACCAGAAGGGGCCCAGGGAAATCCACCTGGGCATCAACTTAACCTGTGTCCCCATCTCTCTGGGTCCTCCTGATAGCCCTTAATGCTCAACCAAGCTTCCACTGCTTGTCCTCAGACCCTGCTTCTAGTGACGCTGAATGCAATTACTATAATTGATGTGCCACTTTTGTTAAGACCATGGTATCAATAAATGGGAGTACAACAAGCTGCTAAGGAAGATGCAGGGAATTTATTAGAATGGATGCATGCAGTGGATGGCATAATAACTGCTGATGGCCAATTCATAAATCACAGTTGGATTCTTTGGGAGACATGTAACTCCCAGGCGGCTTCCCTCATAAAACAACAATAGTTCAAGGAAACAAAGGGAAGTCTGCTGCTCAAGCCAGTGTAAAACCTCTGCCTGATGCCAGGCCCACCGTCAGTAGATAGCAAAATTCCATACGGCTAAGCCGTCAAATTCAGAAGCATCTGGACATCAGATAGGAAATGTCACTGCGCCAGGCTCTCTAACCCCATTTCCCAGCCAGGTGGGAAATCCTGTACAAGCAGCCTCTACCCTTTGTCACAGGATTTGAACTCCCAGAAGTGATTTGAGATCCAGCAGCTCCCCCCAGAGCCCGACCTGTACCTCATCGTGTGGAGGGATGTAACATCTGAAATAGGGGATTGCTCATTGGCGCTATGCCATCAGCAATGTAGGCTGGTCCAAAATATCGCCTTGGGCATTATGCAAGGTGGACAGGTCCAACAAGAACCCTGCAAATGATGGCTAACACAGGCGGCAAAGACTCAGGGTGGCAGCTGCATCTAACTACCTGAAGTGAAGGAAGTCGCCAAGAAAGAGTCAATGGCTCGGGCTGCACAGCATGAAGCCAGTACTGGTAAATTAGGAAAGAAGTTTTGCGTTACTGCACCTCTGTCTCATCCCAGTGGGACGAAGTATTCTTTGGGACAATCATTCGCTCTTGCTTTTGATCAACATGAAAAACGTAGCACTCAGCACCAGGGTTAAAGCCCCTGCCCTACTCACAGCTGCAGATGCCCGGCCAGTGTGGTCTTCCCCCAGCGCAAATGTGACAGGTTCATACCAAAGCTCTCCCTGGGCACACGCATCCTCTGATGTTGGCAGGCACATCTGCAGTATACTGTGGCAATGTACTCAATTGTAGCTAGGGCCTCCACCAATCCATCAAAATTGCAACCTGGAATGTTGCAATTCTTGACAGGTGTGGTCATCAGGTCACTATTTCACGTGAAATAGACCATCTTGGCATATCAATGGCCATCTTAACAGCAGCAAGGTTGATAGATCACAGATGACACAAGGTGGAAGATTCATTATTTCTGTATTACGATGGTCCCAACCACTTATATAGGGTAGCATTACTACTACAAGGCAAGGCCAAGTCCTGCTTGATAACTTGGACGCCTGTGTCTTCTCCACTTATTACACGTCTTAAACATTGGCATGGTCACCTTGCTGTCATATTAATCTATGTGCTGACAGAGGAATCAGCTGATTTAGTCAAAGATCATTTCTACGATCAATTGGAATCTCTAGTATGCATGGTCTCTCTGCATGATAATCTCATGATCCCGGGTGCTCTAAATGCAGTTACTGGCTCCCTGTGAATTGGGCTTGAACAGGTCATTGGCCATTATGGTTCAGGTATACCCAACAATAATTCCTGCCACTTGCTCATATTCTGTGCCTCTCAGAATCTCTCTGTTCTCGGGTCATGGTTCAAGCAATAATGCATACACTGGACATCCTGGATCTCTCGTGATGGTGTCAGCACATCGACCATGGCTATCAGAGGAGCCCTTCCAGACAATTATATTGAAGGCCACAGCCTGCCAGCATGGTAATAAGCACACTCAACCAGCTGAAGCAAAAGTTCAATGCCCTGGCACTTCACAATTCCAAGGCATATTATAAACAAGTGGCAGATGAAGTTGAACTCTGCTTAGCCAGGGGACACTTGAAGCTGGTATTTCATGCAATCCACCACCTCAGTGGTCAAGAGGTATACGCTACAAATGTCGTCCTGAATAGCAGCCAAGGCCATTCATGTAAACTGGATGATGACATGTTTTCACGCTGGGTGGAACATTATCACAGCACCCTGAACCACCCTCCAGCCGCTACTTGCCAGACCTGGATGATTTGGCAGCCACTGTGGTTTCGGACCGAAACACCTGTACTGACTTGCCAACATTGAATAAAGTGAAATGCACTGTTTGCAAACTGAAAAACGGATGCAAAGCCAGAGCTGATGGCATCCCCCTGGAGCTGCTAAAAGGTGCTTTTGTCCCTATAGTGGAATCATTTCTGGCCATCTTTCATCTGGTGTGGAGGACAGGAAACTTGCCAACCAGCTGGAAGGACAGTACTGTGATTTCACTTTATGAGGACAAGGGACCATGCAGCAAATGTAAGAGCTACAGGCCTATCACCGTACTGTCCGTGCCAGGGAAGGTGTTTGCACATGTTCTGCTAGTACATTTGGACCCCCTGCTACTTTGGAAGCATTACCCCCAACAGACATGCTGTACAAGGAACAGGTCCACCATTAAATGCCATTTTAGCCCTCTGCCTGTTGTCAGAGATACACCATGAGTTCAAGAAGCCCCTGTATGTAGTGTATGTTAATATTAAGGTTGTGTTCGATTCAGCTGACTAAGTCATGCTATGGAAGGCTTTAAAAGGGCATAGATGTCCCAACCACTCTTCTGGATTTGACCAGTGAGCTACATAATGGAATCGCTGCCCATATACACCTTGGGAATCGAATGCTAGCTCCTTTTAAATCAGTATCTGGTGTCAGGCAGGGCTGTGTCTTGGCACATGCACTCTTTTGTCAGGCAATAGATTTCGTAATGCAGTATTCTGTCAAGTCCATAGGCACTAAGGTTGGTGATCTCTTGTTCTCAGACCCTGACTATGACATGACACTGTTCTTCTAATGCAGAGCTCCGACAGGTTCTGTGAGGCACTCCAGCAAATGGAGGAGGAGTCAGCCAAGGTTGGCCTCCATGTTTCATGGTCAAAGACAAAGTTGCAAAACTTAGGATCAGTTCCATCCACGACGTCAATCTCTTTGAATAATAAAACTGTTGAAGTAGTCTTCAGCTATTTGGGTTCTATACTCACCAGTTCCTCCAACTCTCATATGGAGGTTCTTCATCACATTGGTATATCAGGGTCTGCCATGGGCTGCTTATGATGAATATGGAATCATCATCTCAGCATGACAACCAAGTTCAGGATTTATTTGAGCTGTATCCTCTCCATACTGCTGTACAATTGCGAAACATGGACACTATGCTGCTCAGCCTGGCAAAGCTGAAGGCTCTCCACACAAAATGCCAACATTAAATATTGGGCATCAAATGGAATGACTTCATTCATAACGCAGACATTTATGGTTGCGCCCGTCCACAGACTACTGACGTCATTGAACTCAGTCAGTGTCTGATGCTTGTTGGACATATCGCCAAAATGCTACAAGATGTTCCAGTGAACACCGTTCTCCATGTGGCTTGTAACATCTAGGATAAAATTCCACCAACCGAGGGGTGGAGGCAGCCCAGAGGCAGACCCCCTATTACATGGGTGCATCAAATCTGTTCAGATGTTGGATTTTTGGCCCGTCAAGCCCTTGCAGCCACACAGGAACAGACCCAATGGTGAACAATCGCTATGCCCAAACTTTTGGCTAAGTGTTGAAAAAGTAGTCGTTTAAGAAGGGTCCCATCATCCAGAAAGCAAGCCAGCCCCCCAGGAGTACCAAGAACAGCAGCCCAGCACCCTATCAGCTGATATGGCAGTCTATGACAATAACAAGCAAGTACCTCCCAAAATTAATCCAGGGCTGTTAGGGTGCTGCAATGATTTCTCTAACATCTCCTAGAACGAGTGCTGTTGCAACCAGACAATGCCCCAGTACCCCTAAAGAGTGGCAGCATGGCACCCCTAAAGGGCAGTAACCTGGTTTCCCAACCCAACAAAGCTTATTGCCTTGACACCCTGAAAGTAGTGCTCTAACACCCGTCATCCCATCTTGACTGGTTAGAAGTAACGGAAGAGGAGAAGGACCTAGGGGTCCTCGTAGACCGCAGGATGACTATGAGTCGACAATGCGACGTGGCGGTGAAAAAAGCCAATGCTGTCTTGGGATGCATTAGGCGAGGTATATCTAGTAGGGATAAGGAGGTCCTGCTTCCGTTGTACAAGGCGCTGGTGAGACCTCATTTGGAGTACTGTGTGCAGTTCTGGTCTCCCATGTTTAAAAAAGATGAACTCAAACTGGAACGGGTGCAGAGAAGGGCCACTAGGATGATCAGAGGAATGGAAAACCTGTCGTATGAAAAGAGACTAGAGGAGCTTGGGTTGTTTAGTCTGACAAAGCGAAGGCTGAGGGGGGATATGATTGCTATCTTTAAATATATTAGAGGGATTAATACGAGGGAGGGAGAAGAATTATTCCAGCTAAGTACTAATGTGGATACGAGAACGAATGGATATAAACTGGCCGTGGGGAAGTTCAGGCTTGAAATTAGACGAAGGTTTCTGACCGTCAGAGGGGTGAAATATTGGAACGGCCTTCCGAGGGAAACGGTGGGGGCGACGGACCTGTCTGGTTTTAAGATTAAGTTAGATAAATTTATGGAGGGAATGGTTTAATGGTAAAACATAGTAGTCGAGGAAAACCAAGCAATGGTAGGTAAATTGTACAATGGCTGACAGGGGTCAGGCTGGAGACTCTTGCCTATATGCTCGGGGTCTTACTGATCGCCATATTTGGGGTCGGGAAGGAATTTTCCTCCAGGGCAGATTGGCTGAGCCTCTGGAGGTTTTTCGCCTTCCTCCGCAGCATGGGGCAGGGATCTCTAGCAGGAGGGTTTCTGCCGATTGAAGCCACCTAAAACAGGATTGGGGACTTCAACAGCAGAGTCCAGGGAAGGGGTAGGGACGGTTTTGTGGCCTGCAGCATGCAGGGGGTCAGACCAGATGATCATAATGGTCCCTTCTGACCTTAAAGTCTATGAGTCTATGAGTTAATCTGGCCCCATGCCCTTCCCAAGCACGATCTCTATGCTACTCCAGAGCAGCAATCCAGCACATTGTCATCACTTCTGGTGCTTCCTCTGGTAATTATGGCAAGGAAGTGCTTCTTTTTGCAATGTCATGTACAGACCCGTCCCCAAGCCCTCTACAAATACACAGAAGTTACCCCATGGAGCATGTGGTCTGTGTGTGCAGAGTCTGCCCTGGTAACCAGTGACACTGAGTTAGTCTGGTGAATCAATCTACTAAGCATTCTGGACCCCACCATTTTAAGCATGGGGAGCCTAGGGCCCATGGTTGGACTGTTCCCGATCTAATTTATCTTAAATGTGTCCATTACTGTGGTATCTGATCCATGTTAGTGTTCGATGAGTGGGGGAGGGAGGTGAAAGAAGGGGACAGATGCAACAAATGTCCCATATTAATATTTAATGACAACAAATGTGTTTTATTTTTATGATGATTTATTAATGTGTTTCATAATAAATGTATACACTGGCCTGAGGCTCCCTCTTGTATTAAAGGGTGTCACAACACTTGCAGCTCGGAGACTGATAGCTCCTCTTATGCAAATGACTCGAGAGACTTTCTGCCATGCACACAGTTTATCTTTTAGGGCACTGTGTAGGTTTAGACCACAATACTATGCTGTGGCCCAGCTAGCGCTGTAGTGCTGCTCTAGTACCCCCAAATACATCAACTCCCCATAAAGTGCAGCCATGAATATGTCCTTTTTGAGACCCATGTTCCAGTTTTGGGGATAGTTACCACACCCTCCTCCACTCCAAATTCACAGGACATAGACACACTTCTGGCCTTGTGATAGTGTATAAACTATATCACAACATACTGACTTACCTACCAAGAGCTGAACTCGGGGTTGTGTATTTCCCCAGGAAGCATTACAACAACAACACTTGGTGCTTATGTAGCATCTTTTATCCAGGGATCTCAAAGTACTTTTCAAAGGGAGATAAGTATCATTATCCCCACTTAACAGATAGGGAACCAGGCACAGAGAGGTGAAGGCATTTGCTCAACGTCACACAGGGAGTCTGTGACAAAGGCAGAAATAGATCCCAGGAGCATGTGATGCGTCAGATATTGCCAGGACATGGAATCCCGAGATAAGTAAAGTAGGGATATCAGGGCCACCTTAAAATGTAGATGTACTGAGAGTTTTTAAGTTTGCACCAATTTGGTTATAGAGTCACTCTTAAAACTTTTAAAACAATCTTTGCAGTTCAGCTTTATGCCAACAGGGGGTGGGAGAGGTCCTAGAATAGGGCACCATTCTCCAGCTATTCAAGATAAACTAAACAGAGCTGGGTGAAACTGAGTATTTTCATTATTAGCCAGAAACCTGGGACAAGTTTCCAAACCTTTTAAACTCAGCCTGTGCTGAGTTGGGGAATGAGGGGGGAAGGTCAGTGTGAAACATCTGCGTCTTAGGCAAACTAAAGAAGAGTCCAAACCAAAATGCCAAGTCTCCACACCCCCAAGCCCTGATCCCTAAAACTCCGATACAGACATAGGTCTGTGTTTACCCACAATTCAGGCTTTTCAGATTTACTGCCCCAGTGAGGCCCTTTAATTGAGATAGGCCCAAACTGTAATGTTCAGTTCTAGATTTAAACTTCCCCTGAGTTCATTAGAGTGTAGGCCCTGACTCCCAGTCTGGACTTCTCTGTGATTCTGAATATCATTTTCAGCTCTGTTTGTACACCTGCCTATAAAGAACCTCACTGAGTTGCTTCTCACTCACTGCAACACTTCAGTACAATCGCTGAACTACTGAGTCATTCCCACTCTGTTGAGTATTCACCCACATTGGAGGAAGAGAGGGAGAGTGGCTCTGTAGTCCAGTGGTTAGGGCATGCACCTGGGAGACCATGAATCCAGTCCCCCTGCTCCAATCACTATTTCATTATTTATTTGCAGTGGAACAGCTTCAACAGGAGAGACTGAGGGAGCCTCACATCAGAATATCCTATAGCTCAGAGGTCAGAGCACTCAAAGATGGGAGACCCCTCTTCAAATTGTTTATCCCCCTCTGGCAGAGTTGAACCGAGGTCTCCCACATCCCAGGCCAGTGTTCTAACCACTGGGCTAAAAGATGAAAGATCAGTAGTGGCACCACTGGCTGGATTTTTAAATGAGACCTGATCCAGTAGGTGGCCTCTCAGCACACCTGCCATATCAGGCCCCTTAAGCAAGATAGACAGCAGAACACTTATCTCCCTCTCCCCGCCCCCCATTTGTGAATTGCTCTAAGGCTTAGGTGGGAGCTAGACATCTGGACACCTCGAGGGAGACAGCAGTGGACATGCTCAGAGACAGAAACACAGGTGTCTAGGAAACTTCTATTCTCAAAATTTAGGAGCCAAGAGAGTTTAAGCACCTACAGTGTTCATCAAGAGTTTTGTGGATCGCTGAGGAGCCTAAACCCAAGACTTTGGTGCCAAAATACCATTGTGGATCTGGGCCTTATAGCCCAGGTTAAGACAAGAGCAGGAGGAGACAACGGCACAGGGAGTGGTGTGGGAAGGACCACGGCAAAGAAGATCCATGTGTACACATGGATTTGAAAAGCTATAGCACTACCTTGAGGGTGTGAACCTGGTAGGCGTTCAACATCCTCTGCTATTACTGATTTCTTAACAGGTGGCTAGTACTTTGCAGGATCAGGCCCTATGTCTGGACTCTCACCACATGCATCATCTAATTCCTGACCTGTATTGTGCAATTCTGATCTAGAGGACAAGACTCCAGAGAAATAATTTGATCTCCTCTATGTATCATACAGAGCTAATCATAGCAGTGGTACTTAATGAATAACCACCACCGGATTCCAATATTAATTTAGGACTTTAAAGAGCATATTTCTATAAAGCGTTTCAATTCCATTTTAGCTATATAATCTTCCTATTTTGGTTGTTCTTCCTTTCCACACTTCTGGCTCTGCTGTCAATGGAAAGGAAGGAATCAGGGCCTCCACCACCACTTCCACCAAGGTAATAGATGTGATAGACTCAGGCTTACTGCTGACTCTGCTATTGATTAAAATGTGTCAGGAGATGCCATGGAAAGGCTGCAAGAGGCTTCAACCAAAAAAAAAAAAAAAAAAAAAAAAAAGAATGTAAAATGTATTTCATTCCCAGAAATGTATTACAAAAGATTGAAGGTCAATTATTCCAGTAATTTACAGCCAGTCTCAACAACTTGGCAGGATTAGAGTGTGTAATGCAATAAGGGAATTCTCTCTCCCCCAACTCTTCTTTAGTGGCAAGGTTGGATGTCAGGAGTGGCAGCACCAACACAGGGCAACTAGATCTGTGACTCAGAAACCAGCAGGTTTAGGGGGATCTCAGGAGCTGGAGCTTGGTGGACACTGGGCAACGGGGAGGGGCTAGGAACTAATTTGGTTTGGGGGTGCTTGTCAGAGTCACGGGGGCCTGGGTTCAGAAGGATTTGGCATCAATAAAGTGGGTTGATTTGGGGAAACTGCTCACTCCTGATTATTTAAACGGGTGTAAACGGTGGCTTCTCCTGTAACCTGAAGTCTTTCTATCATGATTTAAGGACTTCAGTACCTCAGCCAGAGGTTATGGGTCTTTTCCAGGAGTGGGTGGTTGAGGTTCTGTGGCCTGCAAGGTGCAGAAGGTCAGACTAGATGATCATGATGGTCCCTTCTGGCCTTAATGTATATAAATCTTCTTGCTTCCCTGAATGCACTGGCCTTTCAGCCTCTACAACACTGTGCTTCTTCCCATGAGACCTCACACCCTTCTTCTGTAACTGAGCACCCTCTTGTATATATTATAATGATGAGGCAGGATCCTCTAGCCTCTGCGTAGATCCTTGGCATAGCATTTCTTAACTGACTTAGATGTGTGGAGTGGAACTTAGAGTGCCCTGATCCTGTATTGTTTTCTGGCACCCACTGGGATATGAAGTATCCAGTTAACATTGCAAGGAACAGTATTAACTCAATTCAGGGGAACAGGTCTTTGAGGGGCTTGGGGCACACAGATACCTCAGTAATGGGCACATTATAAGATAGAAGGATAGATATGTAACTTGCACCCACTCTGTGCGGTACTCTGGTTCCCTGCTGAGGGTAGCTGAGCCACAGGACGATAAGCCTGTTACAACATTGGCTAACAGAGCTGGGTCTTCCAGCCCAGGCAGTAGATGCTGATGGTTTCAGATCCAGAGGGCCCAGGATCATTTCCTCCAAGGGGCATCATATTACAGATGGATAGCTAAAGCAAGCCTGCTGGCCTGGGGTAGCTCAGTCAGTGGCCAATTACACTGAAAACCTGATGTAATACCAATTGCACTGTAACTGGCCTGGATGTCAGTGACAGACAAGGAGGGAGCCCATGGTCTAGAGAGAAAAGCTGGCATCTTAGATGGCTCTGGGAAACTCCCATTGTGCTTGTTATCCAGGATTCAGCACATGCATGGGAAACCACAGCCTCATCTTGCTTCAGGATGTGAATCAGCTGGCAACAGAAAGTCACCTCATTTCTTCTCTGAGTGGTCAATTTTTCTATATGCAGATACTGGGCCAAATCCTGAGGTTCTTACACATTTCCACTGCCTCCTTCCTTAGGCCAACCTCCCTTCATTTCAGTGCCTAATGACTCTTGTGGGAGTGTGCCTGAGGAGGGGCTAGGGAATTTGGCTATTGATAATGCTATGGTTTCTTTCTATCTTGCTTAGCTACGGCACTATCCCAAGCCCTTCCCAACTAAACCAGAAGAGTTTAAAAGACTGACACTAAAATTTAAGAACCAGCAAGTGTTAAACTTAGAGTGAAACAAGAAATCAAACCACCCCGTCATGTCAAAGGCTCTTCAACCTGAAATGATACTGAAGCTCCTTTGAAAGGGGGCTCAATAGCTCTATAGTCATCCTCAAGCCAAAATTAAAGGAATTCCACAGTTCCTGGGCTTTAAAGGCAAACACATGGACTACACATGGGCCCAAACTGCAAGTCTTAGATCTAGTTCCATCCTCTCTCGAGTGTCCATAATCAGGGTTTCAGTTCAGGCTGTCACAGAGCTAAGGGCTGGACTCAAAATTTGGATCTGGGTCCAAACTTTCCAATAATGTGGTGTGTTTGGATCTAGGCCCGTCTCTAATATACAGTACCCTTCCTGTCTGAGAAGCTTCCAGCTCTAACATACTCATCTGCTTGGACCTCAGAAAGAACCCTAGCAGGTAGAGAGAGCGGGAGCACTGTCTATTAATTAGAGCAGTGGCCTAGATATCAGGACTTCTTGGTCATCTTCCCAGTTCTGCCACTAACTCGGTGTTTGACCTTTGGCACTTCCCAATTTGTAAATTGGAGACAACACCCACCACTGTAAAGTTATTTGAAATCCTTGGGTGACAGGTGCTGTAGATTATGAGAACAAACATTCAGCCCCCCTCCTTGCCCCCTCGGGGCTGTATATACCTGTCAGGTACCCGACTATATGCTCAATGGGGTGAACAGAATGAGGGTTTTCTGCACATCCCTTTCCCTCATAGCCTGAACCAAGTAGCATTCCCAGGACTCATTTTATTTCCTGAGCTATAAAGGAAATAAGAACCACAAACTTCCTCTGATTCTAGAGCAGGATTACGTTTTATTTCAAACTGTTTTACTAATATGATACTTTGAGCCTTGATCCTCTGGGATTCCCTAAGTCCCTCTTCTCTCTCTGGCACTTTGAGAGGAGCAGGAAGGGTTAAAAGCCCACCCTTGTGTTGTCTGATGGAGGCCACTCAACCATGACCCTGGCCAAGTGGCAGAGGCACAGGGAGTAGATTATCAATAACTCATCCTCCGCCCCCCTTTCCCCCAGCCTGTTCTCCCTATAGGATGTCAATGAGCTGGAAAATGAAAGGAATAATGCAGGTTTAAGAGACTAATAATTAGGTCACAGCTGATCCCAGTTCAGATCAGCTGACAGACGGTGCTTACACTGCACAAGCCACCGTGCTAGCTGCCAAGGTCCATAGCTTTAGGACAGCCTTTCCCCTCATACTTTGCCTCTTCTTCTCCCATCTCCCCCCCCCACCCCCACCCCCAAAATCAAATCTACAATTACAGCTACAAATCCACCATGTTTCAGTCTTGTTTCCTAAGGATTTAAAATGCATTGGTGACTCTAATCTCAGATTGTTCTGTCTGTTGTCCTCCTAAAACATCTTAAATCTCATTCTCCTCCATCTTGCCCCCATGCCACGCCAGCACAACGGTCTCATTACTGCTCCCATTCTATCCCATTCCTTTCCCCCTCCTCACAAACCCCATGCTACCCCCCTCGCAAACCTAATCGCGATGTTTGCTTGTTTTAGCTTCGGTAATCCTGTTGTCTCGCAAATCTCCTTGCCATAATCCTGCCTTTGTCTGTCAATACAATTTGTTTGCTGTGGGGAAGGAGAGAGGCAAAACATTACTGGAAAAAGATGAAACCTTTGTTGCTGGTCTCTGGGCCTTTGCTGAGTACATTTTTGAGCATAGCACCATCGTCTACTTCTCTTCACATCCAAGTTGGGTTTATAGCCCCCAAGATTAAGAATTCCTGGATTAAACTAAACATTGTAGCTGCTGCTCAATGAACAGAGCTGGAATAAGTACATGCAATACACATACACTAGGCAGAGCTCAGGTGCGGAGAGAGAGAAAGACAAAGGAAGACAGAAAGGGGTCTGATTCTCCCCCTGCCTCGGAAATTCTGTTGTCATTTTTCTGTGCAAAGCAGGTGTAAAAGGCTACCAGATCAGTATAGCTTGGCAGAGGTGTAACTGACAAGGGGAAAACAAGAATCAAGTTGCTCAGACACTGTGCGGGTAATGACAGGACACAGACAGATGGATAGATAGATGGTTGGTGGTGAGATGCAAACGTACCACTAGACAAGGGGTGCTCACTCAACTGCTTTGACTCACCCCTCCAACAGAGCCTGCAATGACTCAGCTCTTGTTCCAACTCACTCCAGCCTTGTCTGTTCCGTATTCTGACCCGCTCCAGCCTTGCATCTGACCCCAACCCAGCTTCAACCTTTGGCCTTCATCTGGACCCTGACCATGATACTGATTGGCTTGCCTATGGAATCTGACCTCAGTTCTGACCCATGGCCTGTCCTCGAACCCCAGTTTCAGCACTGCCCTCAGCCTTGTACCAACACTACATTTAGCTTTGATCTCTGCTCTAGCCACCAGGCCTTACCGCTTGGAATCAGAGCCTGACAGGTAGAAGCAGTTACAATTGTGTGTGCATAACCATCCAGTTTAGTCAGACTAATTCCTCCCTTACTCCAGTCAAAACACAATATGGACCCAAAAGCTCAAAGCAAAACGTCATTTCAACAACCAAGGGTTCATATGAAAACAAAGACTTAAGTTCAAGTAATTTGGATGCAAAACACACAGACCGTGAGGCCAGGGTCTCAGAAAAATGACTGCTGGATCTCATAGCACGTCTTGATACTCGAATGTGTTTCTATTTGCAACAAATCATGAAACCAGGTGAGCATCATGTGGACTGGGTTTTATTTGCTAAGATGTTTCAACGGGCCTAGTATGGAGTGACCTGCTCCTGGGGCTGGGCAAACTGGATAGGAAAAAATGAGAGAGATATTCTTCTCACTGCCAAAGTTCTATGCCTTTCTATGAGTGAACCGAAAGCAAAACTTCAAGGAGGATCTGAAATATTCCATTAACTCCCCCTCTGAGATAGGGTGACCAGACAGCAAATGTGAAAAATCGGGATGGGGTGGGGGGTGGGTAATAGGAGCCTATATAAGAAAAAGATCCAAAAATCGGGACTGTCCCTATAAAATCGGGACATCTGGTCACCCTACTCTGAGATGACTCTGTATTTCAGGACTCCTGCTGGGACATGAGGTGCCAAAATCCTGGATTCAAAAAATCACCATCATCATTATAATGGGCCAAACCCAAGCCCCAGACCCAAGCACTCGAGCATTTTGGGAGAAACATTCAGAGCACATGTAGATCAAATTGCAGTCACTGTTCATTCCATTTTCCTTTTGTTTGAGACCTTGCTCTTGATTCCCTTTCGGCTGGTTTTCCCAAGCATGAGCATGACATCTTGAAATGCATCGTGGGTAATGTTATGGAAATTATCAGCTAGGCAAGTAGTACTTGTTGCTGCTGCTGCTGCTTTAACTGCTGCCTACACTAGAGAGGTTAAGAGACTGAATATGACACAAATAAATTAGCCACAAGGTTCTGATTATCATAAATTTTACAAGAGGAAAAAACCCAGAATCCATGAGCTAAAGAAACCATCAAAGACCAACAAGAAGCGCAAGACACCTCCACGTTTTCTCAATCAACGAATGTGCAGAGCTGAGCAGAGGGGAAGAGAACCCCTGACAAACCACAACAAATACAAGGTACTGATAGAATGGGCATGGATTCCTATGGAGATGTTTCCAAAGGGACACTGACATGGGCTGAAGTGGCCATTCCTGTCCTACCACTTCAAGGCTGGAGGTTAGCGGCTGAATGTCTGGAATTTCATGGATGGTCAGGGTGGGAGGTTAAGGGGGAGGAATTGGCATGGAGCCCAAGGGCTGTATTTGGGACACAATGATTGAAGTTATATTAATCCGTATATCATCTCTTCCCCCAGTGATGCTAAAGTGTTTTGGGCAACATTCAGCAGACTAGCAGAACCAGGTGCCCAGCATCCACCAGTTCCTATTTCAACATCATCTCGCAGTGGGGAGTGTGTTGGATTTTAGCTTCCTCAAGTTGTGGCTCCCCCCCCCCTCCCCCCCCACACACACCTCGCTCCTTTCCCCCTAGTAGGGCACTCCAGCTCCAAATTTGGATTAATACATAGGTTTTACACTTCCACTGATATCTCAGGAAGCCATGAGGGCCATGGTTAAGGCAGTCTTTATCAGAGATAGCGCTGTATGAGCTTTACCCCCACCTTCCTCCATCCCCCTGCCAGTTCTGGATTCCTGGAATTTATCGCTAGGGCCCTACCAAATTCATAGCCATGAAAAACATGTCATGGACCATGAAATCTGGTGTCTCCGTGAAATCTGGTCTTTTGTGTGCTTTTACCCTCTACTATAGAGATTTCATGGGTGGAGACCAGCATTTCTCAAATTGGGGGTCCTGACCCAAAAGGGAGTTGCAGGGTGGTTGCAAGGTTATTTTAGGGGGGTCGTGGTATTGCCTCCTTACTTTGGCACTGCCTTCAGAGCTGGGTGGCCGGAGAGCAGTGGTTGTTGGCTGGGCACCCAGGTTTGAAGGCAGTGCCCTGTCAGCTGCAGCACAAAAGTAAGCCTGGCAATACCATAGCATGCTACCCTTACTTCTGCACTACTGCCTTCAGAGCTGGGCAGCCGGAGGGTGGTGGCAGCTGAATGACGGCCTAGCTCTGCAGGCAGCAGCCTAGAAGTAAGGGTGGCAATACCATACCATGACATCCTTACTTCTGCGCTGCTGCTGGTGGCGGCTCTGACTTCAGAGCTGGACTCCTGACCAGCAGCTGCCGCACTCCAGCTGCCCAGCTCTGACGGCAGTGCAGCCACCAGCAGCAGCACAGAAGTAAGGGTAGCAACTGCACCCCCCCCACACACACAATAACTTTGTAACCCCTCCACAACTTCTTTTTGGGTCAGGACCCCTACAATTACAACACTGTGAAATTTCATATTTAAATTGGTGAAATCATGAAATTTACAATATTTAAAATCCTATGACTGTGAAATTGACCAAAATGGATTGTGAATTTGGTAGGGCCCTACTTATCGCCGTACAGGAGAATATATTGCATCTGATTACATTTCTTGGCAGTCATCGCCTAAAGAGAAGCATCACATTGGGGCCTGTTGCATCTGTGGAAGTAAACAGAGCATGGGGCTGTCTCCTGTCACATCATAACACTTAGCACGCCATCCTTTTCAAAGTGCTGTGGAAAGATTAACTAATCCTCACACCTCCCCCTGAGAAGTCAGTCTATAGCATTATCCCCATTTTTCAGATGGGGAAATGGAGGCACCAGGGTGGGGAAGTGCCTTTTCCAAGGTCAGTGCAGAGCTGGAATAAAAATCACATATCGAAGGAGGCAAGATCACCTTGAAAGAATTAGGCCTGGTCTACACTACCGCGGTAAGTTGACATAAGTGATGCTACTTACGTGAACTGAAGTCGACATAGCTTAGGTCGATTTACCGCGGTGTCTACACCGCTCTGTGTTGATGGGAGACACTCTCCCACAGTTTTAACTTACTCTTCTCAGGGACCTGGAGTACTGGAGTCGATGGGAGAGGTCTTGGCCATTGACTTAACGGGTCTTCAGCAAACCTGCTAAATTGACACCGCTGCATCGATCGCAGCAGTGCCAATCTACTGGTAAGTGTAGACATGGCCTTAGAAACCCTCTGCATGTGCAGGTTTTAACCAATGCCATTTACAAGTGGTGGAGTTTCTCACCAAAGGAGACTGTGCTTCAATACAAGAAATACCAACCCCCTGCATGTGAGGCAGAGAGAAAGGAAGGCTCTCTCATTGGATGAACTGCTGACATGGAATGAGATGCCACTATGGGTTGTAAGAATGGCCCTGCTGTCTGATCAAGAGGGCTGTGTGTGCAGAGGCAGTGGCCTCAGGAGACACCATTTGTTAAAGCGTCAGCATTCCTCTTGCTGGGTGACACAGAAGCTGCACTGCAGGACACCGCGATCTATCAGATGGCTTGTTTTCACAAGAAAGCAGCTCGTAGTCTAATATTTATTTAACATCTGGCTCCCTGAGATCGACTTGCAGACAACACACTCCTTTATGGAAGAGTCCTGGAACCGCAGTACTAATCTTCTGCCCCCGCTGCTTACCACCCCGCTCTTTCATGCCCTGCAGAGGACTCCTGGGGCTAAGGAAAGGAGCTCAGTAAATTGAGAGATTTGATGAACCTCACCCCACTTTACCTCCCCAATTCAGATTTCTACCACCCTGTGGGAGAGTTGGGAGCTCATTACTTCCTCCGTGTTTGCTCTAAAAGAAACAAGACAACAGCGGGTAAGTCATGAGATGGGAAGGGCTGTGGGGCAACCTTTGTGATAAGGTGGTAATGACCCCTCTGAGCACCTACTGTATCTTCCTAGCCTATATTAAAGAAAGGAAGAGAGCTAGCAAGGTTTGGTTCTGGGGTCACCCTGCAGATATTGATCCAGTGACATAAAACACACCCTATGAGACAAGCTGATTAGGAGCTTCTGGACTGAATCATACACATATTGTATACACCTCTACCTCGATATAACGCTGTCCTTGGGAGCCAAAAAATCTTACCGCGTTATAGGTGAAACCGCATTATATTGAACTTGCTTTGATCCACCGGAGTGCACAGCCCCCCCCCCCCCGGAGCACTGCTTTACCGCGTTATACCCGAATTCGTGTTATATCAGGTTGCGTTATATCGAGGTAGCGGTGTATATAGTTTTTAAGTAAGACTTCATAGACAAACTAGTTTGACCCTGCAGCTCCCAGAACACAGCTTTTTCCTTTGCAAGCTAACTGCCTGTTCTAGTCCAAACCAAAACCTGGAATGGTTTTGCAGCGACTCAGCTGCTAAACTCAGTACTCTAAAAGACCAGCCTGGATCAAGGAATACAGTCTCCACAAACACGACATCCCTCCTCCCCCCCGCAAACTTTAAACAACCAATATTAAATTCACCACTTTGAAATACTCCCATCTTATAAATAAAATACAACAATCAGAATAAATGAAGCAATGTCAAAAGTTTGATGATTGAGCAATACATCCACAAAAACAGTCACTTATATTACACAATCCTTTAAATGCACTGGAGGTTGATGGCTACTTCTTTTCAGGTAGTGATGACTTTCTGCCTCTGGAGAACAGGGGGTTAACTTAGTCACTTGCCTGGGTTCAGTCTCTGTAAGTTGTCATCTTGCAGAATGGGAATATAATGAGGGCCATGAAATGGTTCGATGTGAGATGCATTTTGAGTGACTTTATGGGATCTTCTCTGAGCAGTGACTATCATGCTTTTGACCATTGTGATCTTGTAAGGCTTTGGATGAAAGGGCATAGAGTTTGTCTAGAGGCTAAAAGTTTGACCAGAATTACATCTCCCACGTTGAAAGAGGTGGTCTTGGTCCATCTGTGCTGGTCACACATCTTTTCATGACGAACTTTGTTTCGTTGTCATGTTGACATAGAGGTTCATCCTCTGCTCAACTTGTGGCAATTTTGTTCTTAGCTGTCTGCCAAACAAAACAGTTGCTGGCACCATTGCCAACTGAATAGTAGGGAGCGTTTTGATAATTATGGAGGAAACAAAATAGCTCCCATTTCATGTCTAATCCACCAGCTGCAGCAATTCATAGTGCTTTCTTGAGTGTTTGCATAAACCTCTCAACTTCTCCATTGGCTTGTGGCCAGCGCGGAGTAAGTTTACAGTGTTTGAAACCAAGATAATCTGCAAACAGAGCCCTTAAAGGGAGTAACATTGTCAGTTTTAACAGCTGATACACCATAGGCTGACAAATCTTGTCTATCTTGGGTATAACAGTGCTGGCAGAAGTAGTGCTGATCATTTTAACTTCTGGGTAATGAAAACAGTCATCTATAACAACCAGTAAATGGTTTTCCATTAGGGAGATCACAAAAATCCACCCTAATGTCCCCCCATGGGGGATGTGGACAGAGACGACAGATGTAGTGGGGGAATGTGGTTTTCCAGAACTGCTGCCTGGCACAGTCCACAAGACTTAATGCAAGTTTCAGTAAGGCTATCAATCCCAGGGAACCAGATTTCATCCCCTGGTGACCTTCATGAACCAAAATCATGTGATCCCACAACACACATACAGCAACAAGTCTTATATCTCAGAGTAGGAGGTCTTCATCCATGACAAGAAGTTCATCTTTAAACAGGCAAATAATTGTAGCTTGTGTTTCAGAAGTCAAAGGCTACACAGAAGTTCTTTCCATTGATCACTGCAAAAGGTTTTCATGACCATTTGGAGACATGTCTGACTCTGTAGTTGTTACTGTTTGTTGTAATGAGAGAGCTTTAGGAATGGTGTGTGAGAGGAGGAAGTTTACATGTGCTTCTGCTTTTTCCGTAGCGTTGTGATTGTTAGCTGTTTTGGGAATAGGGTGCTTCGTTATCCACCAAGGTTATTCTTTTCAGGGCAATAGATAACTTTGTAGCCATAATCTTGCAGCTTGAGCATCCACCACTTAATGCAAGCTGGTGGGCAAAAAGATTATTGAATACAGGTTTAAGAGGTTTGTGATCTGTTAGAATCATGAAGTGACATCTGTAAATGTAGAAATGAAAAATGGGACCATCCCCATGCTACAGCAAAAGTGCCTCTTTCTCTCTAAAGAGTATTGTTGTTCAATGGGTGAAAGCTTTGCTGGCATAAGCAATGGTGTAAATTTTACCATACTGGTCAACCTGTGTGAGGACTGCTACTAATCCAACGGAGATGGCATCTATTAAAAGTTCAGTTCTCTTACTGGAATCAAAATAGGA
Organism: Trachemys scripta elegans; assembly: GCF_013100865.1. Taxonomy (NCBI): domain Eukaryota; kingdom Metazoa; phylum Chordata; order Testudines; family Emydidae; genus Trachemys; species Trachemys scripta. The sequence continues at coordinate 39,687,022 of NC_048301.1, forward strand.
CATGACTAAATAACTGGCAAAGGATTTCTTAGTTCTTCAGATGCATTTTGATGTTCATTTGACCAAATCCATATTTGATCTTTCCAGGTTACATCTCCCAGAATAAATCTGCCACATTGATTGGCAAGTCCTAGCCGGCTATGAACTTCAATGGGGTTCATGGGCACAGTGGCACTATGAATCACCTTCACTTTCTTAGGATCCTCTAAGACACCATCTTTGGAGAATGTGTACGCCCAAAAAAAAAAAAAAATCTAATGTGGGTTTTTGATACTCATATTTGTCTGGGTTTAACATCAGATTCTGCTTCTGCAAGCATTCAAAAACAGCTGCTAGTCAAGTATTGTGCTCTTCAGATGTAGTGCCAAATACAAATATGCCATCATTCACATTAAAAATGCCAGGGATTCCAGCTAGTACCTCATGTATGGTGTTCTTAAATATTTCTGCGGTTGAAGAAATGCCATAACTGAGTTATTTATAGTGGTGAAGACTCACATGTTGTGAGGATTGTTATGTACCTTGACTCAGGGTGCAGCTCAAGTTGATGGCATCTTGGTGTGAGGTCAAGCTTAGATAATAACTTCACTCCATTCAGATTTGTAATATTCTCATCTACAGTGGAGTGATGTGTTGCTCATGTTTGATAGCCCAACTGGCTAAACACATATCCACAGAAATTTGGATTTTGACTAGTTGCTTTGGTTTCTGAGCCACTTTATAGGGGAAACCCATGGTGTGGGGCCTGGTGTCAAACTCTTCCACATATGGAAGTTCTTCCACCAGCTTTCTGACGTGGCAAGCAATGTCTCTGCATGGTAGAGCTACAGGCTGAAACATGTCATCAATGTGCAATTTTATTTGCTGTCCCTTCAACTTTCCTATTCCTTTGAACATGTCCTCATTAGACTGGAGGAGTTGATTTAGCCAGCTAGGCCGTACCATTTGAATCATCTGAATCAGTCCTAGTGCACTTGCTATGGCATAACTAATCAGCATATCTGTGCCATTAGTCACTATGTACATCGGACAGGTAACAGACCTGTTCTTAAATACAAAATGAGCTGAGAATACACCACACATTGTCAGTGAGTCCAGATTTCCACAGGCATACACTTTTACTGCTGTTGGTGGTTAAAGCCATTTCTGTGGCATGGCATCATACACACTTTGATCCATCACATTCACTGATGCACCAGTGTCAATTAAAAGTTCAGTCTCGTACCCTTGTGTGACGATGTGGCATCGTGATTGAACAATGTGCTCAGAAGACTTTATTCTTTTGGGGAATACTGTGAAGACATAAGAGCTGTCATGTTCTGAGACTTCAGCTTGAAGCACCATTCACTTGATTCTTGATGTCTTTGTTGGAATTTTCTCAACACCTCTATACAGTTTTAAAGTAAGATTCCAAACACCACTGATTTACTCCTTCATCTCAAAGAACACAGCATGCAGCTTCTATATTGGAGCTAACAACCCTTTCTAGTCCAAACTAACACCCAGAATGGACTACAGTGACCCAGCTGCTATTCCTAATACCCTAAAAGACTGGTTCAGATCACAGAATGGATTCTCCACACACTGTCTCCTACCTTAGCCAGCAGAGCCCAGATGCAGTCCACTGAACCCTAACTCCTTTCAGTAGCATAGCACAGTCTGACATAACAGCAGAAGAATAATGGTAACTTGTATCTCTGAATCTCCTTTCATCCTAATGGATCCTAAGGCATTTTGCAAATTATACAAAACTTTCCCCACAACAGAAATGCAGCCAGATTAAGGGTGGAACACAGCAGGAACTCAACATCATTATGCAAGCATTTAGGGCAGGAAGTGAAGGAGAATCCTGTATCCAATTAAAAATGGAGGGGACATTTTGGGAGGGAGAATTTGATTAAATAGAATGGAATTCTTGCCACGACATTGGAGCTAATTCCCCAACTCTTGCAAAAAGTGCCATAAGCTCTTCAATGGTTAAGACCACAGTTTTACATCTGATCTGAAAGCCAGGACCTCCACCAACACAGTGCTACCTAACACCATCGGGAATTTTGCATGCACTAACTGATCAGACCTCAAACTCAGAGATGCATTTTATCTGGCCTCCAAACAAAATATGCCCCTTAATTTTAGGGCATTATAGATTCATAGATTCTAGGACTGGAAGGGACCTCGAGAGGTCATCGAGTTAGCTATAAGCAATCTAAGTTTTGTCCTCAGATGGCACTTCCTGAAATGTTGTGCCATCTGCTGTACCAATCCAGGGCATGTTCTGTGCCCTCGCTGCAGCCCTGGGGCCGGAGGAGCTGTTGGTTCCCGCTGCGGCCCTAGAGGAGTTCTGTGCCCTCGCTGATTATTGGGGGGCGGCTTGCCCCTGCTTGTCCCCCTCCTTGTACACACCCCTGTACCAATGTCAGCTTGTGGTGTTGTATTACAGTTGCTGACATTTTTGGCTATAACAAATCCCCCCTGTAGCACTACAGTTCCCAATGTTAGAGTATAAAATACAACACAGTGAAACCCTGCAAAAATGCACAGTAGGAAGCTGTTCCAGGTTCATTTCTGGATTACACTCTGACTTAAGCAGGACATGTTTCCCCAAGGAAATATGCTTAACTGTTGGATTCCACAAGGACCTGATTTGAGCCAGTGATACTTACTGGCATTGACCACTGCTTAATAGAGATGTTAATTGCGCTTAAGTGGGACAAGATGGTTCTATTAAGGCAACTTAGCTGAAAGCCAGTGCTATTGCACTTTAGCATAAGACCTCAGCAGGCTTTTGTTAGTTGAGTTTAATCGGGACAAGAGGGTATTCACACATATCGATTCTACTGTTTTGTACACAGGGCTAAGTCCTGAGAGCTGCTGCTTACAACTCACACTGAAGTCATTGGGAGTCACAGGTTGATAGCATTTGCTGAACAGCTGTCCGTATATATCCAATTAAGGCCTGATTCTATTTCACAACAGTCAGTGGAAGTTGTACCATTCACTTTAATAGGAGCTAGATCCAGTCTCCAATATTTGTTCCTCATTTGGAGATGGTTAAGGAAAAGGCTAGAACAAAGCAACTCAAAATGCTTTTGAGATTGCCTCTCAATTTGGATTTTGGCCTGGCTCTACTCTCATTGGTTGATAATCTCCTCCTACCAAGGGACAAAAATCAGGTGTCCATGATGATTCTTTCAGATCTCTCAGCTGCCTGTACATTACTGACTATGGGCTTGCTGGCAAACCTGCAGACTCTAGCGAGAGGACATGGCATAGCTCACATGGTTCCATTCTTTCCTATTTGGGAGATCCCAGAGGCTGTTTTGGAGTAAATGGACATCTACCCCATGGCAACTCTCATGCAGGTTTATGTTCTGTCTCCCCACAGCCAACCATGAAGCTGCTGATGGAGATGCTGAGTTGATGTGTTGTGATGCCATCCATTCCCATCTTCAGAATTCCATGCACCAATGGAAATAACAGGCCCTGTGTGTGCCTGAGACAGGGGGAGGATGGCAAGGAAAGAGTTAAAGCAGACTAAAGCAGGATGAGACCCAATACAAAGACAGTGTCTCACAATTCGTTTCTCTACTATTTCTTCTGCACTAATTCACAATCATTATAATGTCAGGACAAGCTTCCATATGCTTCATTTAATGACATTAATTAATTTCACACACTTCTGTTTTATTTAAAAAGCAAGTAATGAAAAAACATTCCATTCTCTGCAAGAAAGAAGACAGGTCGGCTATTGGAATTCGGCTTTCTTTTATAGGAAGAAAGGGAAAAAAGCTAATTGGTGCATCCGCTGGACCATGTCAGCCTCTCTCGCCGCCTTCACCTTACCTCCCAACCTCCACCCAAGCTCAGGTCTCCTAGCCACTCCTGTGCCCTCCGCCCTTCATCCAGCTTTCTGACAAGCCACTTCTTTCCACATGAAAAAGAGATAACTGGCTAGGGAAACGTCTGGGGCACCTATCTCCCTGTCCAAATAATGAATCCATTAACAGCACAGAGGAAAGGAATAAATGCATTAAGGGGCTTAGCAGATAACAGACAGAAGCACAGCCTGTATGTTCCCGCTGTCTGGTGCTCAGACAGTTTAACCCACAGCTGCAGCACCAGGAAAACAAAAAGGAAAGGAAAGAAAATACCAGCTAATTGATCCCACTTTACAAGTCTTTTTTTTTTCCATGTGAAAACCAGTTTTGCTCCCTGCCTCTGTCATGCCTTTTGCCATCTTCTATGCCAACTATTGTACTACTCTGCCTATGTATTATTTATGATCTATTGTTGAGACAAGTTGGGCCCGATTGTCAGAGGTGCTGAGCACCCAGTTTCAGTTTAAACTGAAGTCAATGAGAATTAAGAGTGCTCAGGACCCCTGGGGAAAAAAAATCAAACCCAAACTGGGCACCCAAGATCACTGGCCACTTTTAGCCCAGGGCCAATAAGTCTGTTGCAGGGCTAGGAACAGAACCCAGGAGTCCTAAAGCTCACATCACATTTATCCTCAAGACTCTCCTCTCTCTCTGAGGTGTCCTACATGTCCTGCACCTTTCATGTCATTTAATAATGGTTTAGGATTTAAATCAGAGTAATGTCCTTAGGAGTCAATCTGTCGAAATGACATTGTGGGTCTCCAGATGTATGCCTCCAACTCATAACTGATCAGTTTACATGCTAAACCAAGGATTCTTTAACTACCAGCTAAGGCAAGCACAGCCTAAGATCTGAAAACCCAACTGAGTTGCTTCACACATTAGCAGGAACACCGCAGACATGGGAATTGGAACATAACCAGTGTTATGGCATATGCAAACCCCACGCTGGGCCAGAGCAGTTTAAAAGGCAATATCTGGTCTAGGTAGCCGTGCTGAGCACATGCAACCTGGATGTGTGGGTTAAAAGGAGCTCAGAAGCCCAGGCAAAGGGTGATGGGCAGGGTGCAGGAGAGATGAATCCTGCTCCGGGAAGCTAGACAGAAGGTTGAGCCTAAGAAGGGACCCCAGAGTGGGTAAGGCCCACAGGCAGTATCTTCTCCAACCCTTTGAGAACCAGCAGGTCCTGCTCATTTGGACTCTTGTTAAGTGATTGTCTGTTTGGACTATATGAGTCATGCCTCAAACTGAAGGGACACAGATAGGAAGTAGTCCAAGGCAGTTTCTCTGCAGGGAGGATCCTTCTGGTGTTGCTTCCCACAGAGGCCTAGGTTAGGACCAGGTGCAGAGGGAAGGCCTGATTCCCCTATCACACCCCTTTAAGGGCCAAGGCCCAGATGCAAATGGAGGCCAGAAGATTTCCAGCTTAGGATCAGAAACCAGGCACATCTACTCTCCTGACAGAAAGGCGAAGGACCCAAGGTCAGGTGCACCAATTGCTAAGTCTCCACCCTCCAAGCACCCTAACACAGGCAGATAGTGTTAAATATGGACCAGATGGGTCAAGCAAGTGGAGCCTCAAAGTCACTTGAGTATTTCCAAGAGGGTGGAGGGGAAAAAAATTAGGAGAGTGGAGCTTGGATCCATTTGATCCTGCCTTTGCCTGCTATAGATGCCTAAGGAAACACAGACTCTAGTTGGCTGGTCTGTAGATCTATAGGGGGTCCATAGAACCAGTGCTATGGAAAACTTGCTTGTTGTCTGCAGAATAAGTGCTGATCGCACAGATGGAATACAGGGACCAAAGCAGTAAGTGTGCCATGTAGACTGAACTTCCCTACCACTCCTAGAAGTCACCCCTCTAGGGTCGAGACTGAAGCACACTGGCACCAGCCTTGAACCACGACAACCAGACTATATCCATCCATCCGAGGGGTAAACAGAGAATGTCAGACTCCCAGTCTGTCAATCTGTGCCTCTTTCCAGAGGTCCCGAGGATTGTGAGGCACCTTACTACCACCTTCCTGATGTGTGAGAAAGTCTTGTCTGTGCCTGCTGTGTATCAGCGCTCTGTACTCACCAGCCTCTGGCAACACAAGCACTGCCTTCCAGGTTTCCACAGACTCTGCCTGTAAGGTCAGTGATAGGCACACACCAGCCCCCACCTGCTCCCAGTCCTGTGAGTGTCCCCAGATCTAGACAACACACTTTTTAGTGTATACATAACTTCACATATTTTCCATACATACATCTCACAATGATTATGATGACCAGTGTGACAGAGGCTTCATTAGAGATTTTACACAACATTCTTTGGTGGACTAGTATTTAGAGATCAGACCCAGAGGATTCCTGTAACCTTCAAATACCCCTGTGCCTCTACCAGCTGGCATCAAGAGATTGCTGAGTCATACAATCCAATATCTTTCACCAGTGCTAAGCTCACTGCGAAAACCCCTGCAATCAAATAGCAATGATGGCTGTCAAAAGGAAGGTGGGCAGCAGCAGCTTTCAGAGCTAGAATGGGAAACAACAAGTCCGGTACCTGTGGCAATGAGCTGGCAGGGCCGGCTCCAGGCACCAGCTTAACAAGCAGGTGCTTGGGGCGGCCAAGGGCGAGGGGCGGCACCTGCGGCAATTCGGGGGCGGTAGGTCTCTCACTCCCTCTAGAAGTGAAGGACCTGCCGCTGAACTGCCACCACCGATCGCAGATTTTTTTTTTTCACCCCAATTGCCGATCGTGATCGCGGCTTTTTTTTTTTTTTTTTTGCTTGGGGCGGCAGAAATGCTGGAGCCGGCCCTGTGAGCTGGGCAGAAGTTCTGCCAATACAGGGACTTTGAGAACTACTAAAAACTCCCCCTCCTGCTGAGCTAGCAGACAGGAACTCTCTCTCTCTCTCCTTGACCTTTTCCTCCTACTTTCTCTGCCCTCCCTCCCTCTCTATCACAATTTCTCTCTCCGTTGCTGTTCCTCTGTCCTTCCCCTCCCCCCTCCAACTTTCTCTCCCTTTGTGCCTTTTCCCTCTACCCGGTCTCTCACTCTCTCTCATAAAAAGATTGTCCTTGTTTTTCTCCTTTATTTACTTTCCAGAGAGAATGACAGCAGTGGCACCTGCTTTGCACGCTGCGGCTCATTCTCTTCACTTCATTTTCCTCTCAGCTCAGGCTTGGCAGTTCCACCTCAGCGCTGCTCTCTAGAGACTCTCACAGCAAGGAGCAGCTTTGACTTTCGCCTCTTAAACTTCGATAAGTTAAGCAAGAACAAGGGAGGGCAGTGGGCAGCTGCTGGAAGAGGAAAAAATGTATAACACCAACTGCAGTCAGCCATTTTGAAGGTCATATCACATGGGCTTTCCCTTTTGTCTGCCAACTGGAGAATGCCATGCCTGAACCATCACAGGAACCGCAATGAGATTGAGTGAGGAAATAATCCTCCCCAAATATGACCTTTCCTTTAAAAAGAATTGCAAGGGAATAAATAACTGCAGCAAGCAGAAAACATCAGGGGAGAGTAATGGCCAAGGCCCCTCAGCCAACATTAGTGCCATCATCTCAGCAGTGAGAATGAGAGAAGGGGAAAGACAGCCAGCTAGATAGTACATTTCTAAGTTACCATCTCATGCTGATAGAGAAATAATAAAGGATCCAGAGTGGCAGGGGAGGGGATCCTGCTGAATCATGGCTTTACCTTCCCAGGAGCTTTACCACCCCTGCCTGCCATCCTCACCTGTTCCAAAAAGGTGCCCTAAATATGCCCTCCATGTACATATAACAGTGATGACAGACTCAGATGTGACAGTGCAGGCAAGGGACACAAGGTTAACAACTGCATTTCTGCATAATAGCTTATTTTCCCCTCATTACCGTTCATAGCAGGGATGGATTAATTAGCCCAAATAATAATCATGGTGCCAGTGAGCTATATTATTTCCTGATTACTCAGAGCTTTATTTTTAAAAAGGCCCAAACCTTCAACCATGAACCTACCTGAGCACACAGCTAGTCCATGTAGGCACATATTCCTAGCTCTGTCAACCCTCGGCTTCTCTCCACTCCCTCTAATGGCACATTACACCAACTTGTTGTGTCCTGTCTTGACTTCACTGGGAACTGTGGATGGCCAGTGCCTCTGAAAAATCAGGCTCAATATGTGAGAAGTGGAGCATCAAAACCAGATGCAAAATCAAAGGTCATTTTTGGAAATGTGGGCCTAAGACCTGCCCCAGGCTACATAGCGAGTCAGTAGAACCACAGTTAGAGCTCATGATTCCCAATTGCATGTTCACAATGCTAGACTATGCTGCCTCTATTATTAGAACAAAGACTATTAATCTCTTATGTTTCTTTATCCCGTCACCACAAAAGGTCCAAAAAGTGCTTTGTGGACTACAGACAGATGTCACCTCATCCTCTGTAACACAGCCACTTCTGGGATGGCACACAAACGCTGCCTGAGAGTTCTGGACAGGAAATGAAGAATGCAGTATCTAACTGAAAGTGCAGGGAGGAGGGATCTATTGTGGGAAAATATCAGTTCTTTTGGAATTTGGCCTGGACAATGAGGCTTACACCTCTGTGGTAGCTCAGGGGATATTTCATTGATCAGGTGTTTTGTTTTACTTCTCATCCAAAACACAACCACAGCAGCACATCATTGACTCCTAACACAATGCTGGATTAAGGTAAAATTACGTGAACTAGTTGTACCACCTACTGTACCAGTACCACTTGCTGCCACACCATTGTTTCTCTTTGAAGATTTCCCCTCCAGATACTGACCAAAACACATTGTGGCTTAACTGCAAAGACCTAACAAGATCACAGCCATAAACCAGATTGCATCTTTGTTCTTGTCCAGCACCCCAAACCTATCAAGTTGAGTGAATCTTGTGGTGAGGTTTTGCTTACCAAATGTGGCAGCTGGGTCATCTTAGCCAGATAAAATAAAAACAAGAGAGGTAAGAGATGAAGGATGAGAGAGGAGGAGAAAACGAGCTAAACAGTGTGCAACCCAAGCTTGCAAATTATCTCGGACAAAGGACAGTCTCAAACAAAGAGTAATTCAACCATATCGAACACCTTTTCTCCTAATCAGACAAGAACACCCTGGCCGGCTGGGGAGAAAGCATGCAGCCAGCGTAGGGAGAGCACAAGGTTAAACACTGCCAGTCAAGGAGCTAGAAGTGCTTGGACGCTTTGACCAGCTGCAGGAAGGCAGGTTGTATATGCAGAAGGGAGGGTGAGTTTTATATTATTTTACATCCCCTACCTATTATCCCAGACCTGGGTTTCTTCCATCACTTCAGCTCAGTGCAGTTCTTTCACTTTTTTGACATACACTAATCCTGATTCAAACACTGATCTCAGGAGTGAAAGTTTGAGCACTAATCCCACCCACCTTTTAGACTCCTGGGATGAAATCCTGGCCTCCCATAAACTCAATGGGAGTTTTGCCATTGACTTCAATAAAGTTAGGATTTCACCCCCCAGTATTTATTTCCCTGTAGGGAGGCATAGTTGAGCCTGCATGTCCAGCTGTGGTAACTGAATGGTCATTTTTAGCACGAAAATCTGAATATTGGGCTTAAAATGTTCAATTTAAAAGAGAAATCCCCCCAAACCTATTCTTTAACATCACGTTTGTTCTTCATTAAAGGTGCTGAAAGGAAAAACATGGCTGAAATGCGTATTTTGATTGTAATCTCTGCCTCAATGTGATACAGTGCAAACTGAGTCCTGTGCATCACATCTTCTAACCTATCATTTGCTTAGTATCATTTACTGAGCATTTTGCAACACTTCTTTATCTCAATTTTTTTCTGGGCTTCAGAAGTTGAAAAATCATACTCAGTTTCATATTCAGGCAAGTCGACATACGTTATCAGCTGCAACATCAGTGCAGTCTGTTTTTTGTTGTTGGTGGGGGGTTTTTTAAGTGAAAATGTCTACAGAAATTGATGGGGAATGGAGGGGGAGCTTCCCTGCTCCATAAATTCATCACTAGTTTGAAGAAGAATCAAAAATTGCAGGGGCTGCTCTCAATCAGTGCTCCAAACTTTCTGATCCAAATTCGCTGCTGTTAAAAATTAGATTTCAAAGGAGCTGCATCCATTTACACTAGCAGAGAGTTTGGGCCTCAGGGTTGTCTATCAAATGTAGTCAGATCATAGTACTACCTTGAGCTGAACCAGAGGGGAAAAACATACAACTGCTGTTTATCAAGGATCCTATGGGGATATGAAACAGGGACACTGTGTGGCTGTTTAAATCCAAGCAATCCAATAGGTTTGGTGCATTTATTTCTTTGCATTCAGCGTCTTATGTGATGGTAAATGGATCTATGAAATGAGGGTCTGAGTAGACTCCGAGTAATGCCTCTTGAAGCGAATGGAGTCACATCAGTATAAGAGCGGTGCAAGAGGAGAATCAGGCCTTTGGATTCTTCCCCCTTTCTCCTAACACTGTGTTACATTGATCCAGGAAGCAGTTCACCTGAAAAACTACATACAGACAATTTGTTTTAAACAAACAGTCACTGGCAGATCACACTGGTCCCCAGCGGAATGCAAGTGTCTTGAAACACAAAAGGCAGGGAAACTGAAATTGAAAATTGATCTCACACAGGTTGGAAGAGTGATTTCCTAGCTGGGATTTTAAATAACTCTTTTTTCTCTTCATTTTACTCACACACTCACATTTCTCTCCTCTAATTCTTCAGCTTTTGTCAACTAGGAACAAAGACCTCCACCATTCCTCTCTATTTCGCCAACCTTCTCATCAATATATTCTATTACCGAATAGGGGTTTAAGCTTTTCTCTTCTTTTTAATCAATAAGAAGCAAAGCAAAGAGAAAAATTAAAAACTCTAGAAAATGAAGAAAAAGGTGCTTTAAAAAAGCTAATCGCTGCTAAACACTGACAGCTTATTGGAGCATCACACAAAACCCCCGCTATAATCTATTTGTCTCCACACCACTGTGAAAAGTTAGGCTGCCTGCAAAAGACAACTTGAAGGGGCAAAAGAAAGGATTACCAATGATGGTTATCACCTGGGAAAGGTGGAAGGGACAGGCCGCAGAGAGATGTAGTCTAGAGGTCTGAGCATAGCCCGGGAGCCAGGAACTTCAGAGGTTAATCCTGTTTACTACACCAACACACCTTCTGTGGCCTTTGGAAAGTCATGTCACCCTTTTGTGCCTCAGTTTCCATATCTGTAAAATAGCGATAATGATAATGACCCTCCTCTGGGGTCATGAGAATTGTTTAGTTCATACTTGTAAAGTACTTTGATGATGGAAGCAGCAATTACTAACTATGTAAAGAAAGAATGATCCCCTGTTCTATTTAGGGCACCAGACAAGGCACCTGAGACCCAAGTTCTATTCCTGGCTCTCCCACAGAAGTGCTCTTTAATCTTGCTCCTCACTTTCTCCGCCTATAAAATGGGAACAGTAACACTTCCTTGTTGGAAGATGTCATTCATTTATGTTTGTAAAGCACTATGAGGTTCTAGGGTGGAAGGTACTGCATAAGGTATTATGGGGTACCCCTTGCCACACCATAGTTAAGGTTGTTTATTATTATCATGCCCAGCTCATTTCAGAATTTCTAAACAATTCATAGAGGCCCCTTGCTTCTGTACAGCAATGAGTGATTCTGGTTTCATCCCCATTTTCCCCTAGCTACACCAAAGGTATCGACCCTTTGTGTGTGGAAGCAGCCCCCTCACTGAGGCCTATAAATCATTGGAAAGCTTCCTAACTGTAAGGGTAGTTAAGCACTAGAACAAATTACCTAGGGATGTTGTGGAATCTCTGTCATTGGAGGATTTTAAGAATGGGTTAGACAAACTGTTGTCAGGGATGGGATAGATAATACTTAGCCCTGCTTCAGTGCAGGGGACTGGACTACATGACCTAGCGAGGTCCCTTCCAGTTCTACATTTCTATGATTGTTTGAGACCAGTCTTCTCCTAGCATTGATATTTTCTGCATCTCTCTCTCAGCCTCTCATTCTTCATGATTTTTTAAATGATCTTGGCCATTTCAGCAACAGAGGGTCCTGTAGCACCTTTAAGACTAACAGAAGTATTGGGAGCATTAGCTTTCGTGGGTAAGAACCTCACTTCTTCAAATACAAGTCTTCTTGTATTTTTGTAATTGTAAACCGTAAGTCTTCTTGCATTTGAAGAAGTGAGGTTCTTACCCACGAAAGCTTATGCTCCCAATACTTCTGTTAGTCTTAAAGGTGCCACAGGACCCTCTGTTGCTTTTTACAGATTCAGACTGTACAGATTCATGCTCTCCCCTCCTGTCTGTCCCTGGACTAAGACTCCTATGGAGGATCAGAATCCAGGTGGAGAATACTCAGAAGGGTTTTAAAGGGACACTAAATCATGTGTGTGCAGTAGAACAGATTCTGTGCTGTGCCTCACAGGAGCTACAGCACAGGAAGCACAGGCCAGTGGGAGAATGAGCAAAGGTAAGCCACTTTTGCACAGCCTGACCTCTGAGCCAAAGCCCTGGGGGATCCTCTAATTTACAGCAACCGTACCTGAGCTGCTTAAGGTCTGTGCCACAGCCTGATGCAACTCAGAATCTTCCCAACTGGCAGTGCTATGATACACTCCCCTTCCACCTCTGGCATGGCCCCAACACTGGAAGCTGTAAGGGGGGCGGGGGAGGGATGGTTGTGGTGCCTTTACAGCCCCTATATACTACCAGAATGGGACATATGACAGGAGGTCAGAATCAGCCCTGCTGTGTTGAAAAAAATGATTCTCACCTGTATTACTAACAGCTGGAATTATTTATCTGATGACAGTCTTCAAACATGTGAAGGGCTGTTACAAAGAATGGTGATCGGTTGCTCTCTGTGTCCACTGAAAGTAGGACACAAAGTAATCAGCTTAAACTGCAGTAAAGGAGATTTAGGTTAGATATTAGGAAAAACTTTCTAACAATATGGGTAGTTAAGCACCAGAATAGGCTTCCAAGAGAAACTGGGGAATTCCCGCCATTGCAGGTTTTTAAGAACAGGTTAGACAAACCCCTGTCAATCTAGCAGGGAAATGTGTAACACACACCAATGGCTGGAAATTGAAGCTAAACAAATTCAGTTTGGAAACAAGGTGTAAACTTTTAATGGCGAGAGTAATTACCCATTGGAACAATTTACCCAGGGGCTCCATCACTGACAACTGGCTGTTGTTCTAAAAGAGCTAATCTAGGAATTACTTTGGGGAAGTTCTATGGCCCGTGTTATCCAGGAGTTCAGATTAGATGATCACAATGGTCCCTTCTGGCCTTGGAATCTTTGAGAGCTCCAGCCCCATTTTGCAGACTCAAAAGCAGAAACGGGCCTGCAATAAAACCCTTGAGCCAAACTCCAGGAACTTTTTTTAACCTCCTAATGAACTGAATTGTAAACCGTAAATCTGAGTCCTCCTGGACTTCAGACCCAAACCTAAAGTGGTCAGATTTCATACAGAGAGATTCACACTGAAAACTCTGATCCAAACCTAGATCCAGACACAAAATTCAAAACCAAGATCCCAGAACAAAAATGAAGAAAATTTTGTTTAAAAAAATAAGCAAAAGAACCCCGCAAAATTTCCAACCCCTAGTAAGGTTCAGGGTCAGTTTAACTTTCAGGTGAAGGTGAAGGTTGGTTCTGATTTTATTCATACTGATTTCTCCCATCTCCTTCAACATCCTTGATTCCTCTCCACAGCTGAAATGGGTTGTCAGTCTCTGTTCACCAGCCCATTCCCCACTGCACTCCTGAGACACACATCAGATAGGAGCCTGTCCTGTAAGGCCTGTCCTGTCTTGTAACCTCCAAGCGATGCATTTTAATTACAAGGTCATTTTCATTAGGAGGGTATAACAGAAGGCACTCATCTTTTGAACAGCACCTGCTCCTGTGTGCGGTACTGTAGGCCTTTTCCCACTCCTGGTGCCCCCTATATGTCGTTGACCATGCTTTGCAGGTCTTCAGTGGCTCAGCCCTCTGGCCAAGTCATAAAGTCCAAATGAACCTCTTCCGGGGTAGTAAAGAGTCTAATAAATGAACTGTCCCTTTGCCCTCACTAGGGTCTTGGATCCTGCTCTGGGCCCTTTAAATTCAGTCCTTTGCTCAGGCTTCCGAGGGAGTCTTATCCCCTTCTTAGGGTTTATACCACTTTTCCGGTGGGGGAACCTGGGCCTGCCCTCTACTCCTGGTTCCAGGCCAGGGACCCTACAAATAGCAGAATGGAGCTCCTATTAGGAGTCAGATCTCTGATATTTCCCTTCATGATCAGGAGCTTTATCAGATAGACTGGGATGGATGGAAGCACTGTACAGTCATGGAATGACTCCACAGAAAATAATTTAACTACAATCAGCAATGTGGTTTTCTCTAGGGATGCCATTTGTAACCGCAAAGCGGAATGAGGTAACAAGGAGAAAAGGAAACTACCCAGTCCTGGGGGTTCAGCCCAGTCCTATGCCTGGGGCGTGGAGCCTAACTTTCTCCAAAGCACCTTTTCCCATGCTGCCTAAGAAGACAATTTATAGTCCTTTCACACAGCACTGGTGCAAGTGGAGAGACAAGCTGAGTTGTTCACTAGGCAGTAGCCCTGCACTCGGTCACATGCACCTTAATGCTCTACAGAGCGCTGGGTAGCACATTTCTGTATCTGAGGAGAATCAAATGGCTGGGGAAGTTCCCCTGGAATCTGCCCAGTGCCAAACTGCCCAGACAAGGGAGAGCCAAGCAGCTCTCATACGTGATTATTGCATTTCCTTCTGGTCCTTATCTGATGTCCACACCAAAACCTTTATATCGGTGTGTATCTTTCTCATGCCAGGAAGCAAACTGTGCCCATGTTCATGAACCTAGCAATAAGCAAAACGCTTTGCAGAAAGACTTCCAGTACCAGGACAAGACTCAGTAATGCACAGAGGGGAAAAGCAGGAGCAGTGAAAATGGAGGAGGGTGGGGCAGAAAGTTGTCCCTTCAACCTCAGCAAGAGGACCCGTGGAACATAAGAGCAGCTTGCTGAAGGCAAAAAGGTGCCAGTCAGTACCCATAAAGAGAAATTAAAATGAACTCTTAAAACTATGGCAATTTCCCTTCCACCATACTTCTAGTGAGCTGAAATTGACATGGGTCACATACTAGGAAGAGTCAGGGCTAATCAATAACAAGATGGGAGACCTCCAAAGAAAATCCAGGATGTGGCAGACAGAGATGTGGGTGACACAGTAGGGGGCCCTCTCCTCTCTGAAACTGTAACACACAAGCCACCATGTGGTGCCAGAGGGCATTGTGCTGCAGGAGGTGGATGTTGTCTTTCAAGTTAAACATAAAACCAAGATCCCTGATCATTTGTGGTGATCAAAGGTTACTTTTTGCACTACACTGTTGTAGACAACATGCACACTTCATTTCAGAGATGGCTGCCTTTCAGAGGTGAAAGGATGAGTCTTGTATAAATGGTTCCTAAAGCCCCTTGGAATGAAATATACTGTAGAAACAAAAGATATTATTAAAGTCCTAAATTCCTGATTTGGAACATGTAGTAAAACTACTGTATCCATCAGGGGCCACCAGAGCAGTAGGCTACCATATCTGAGGGAACTGCTGAGACCATCAAACTCATGTCAGGCAGTGCCTCCAATCCATGCCCAGACAGCAGAAGGATAGTGAGCATACAACCCTTTCCCCCATTACAAGCCTCACTCTGTCTCTATGATGAAAACGCCTGATCTTTCCTAATTTCTAGCACTTGCCCCACTGCTTCCCTGCTACGGGTGAGAGAGGTGCTGGGACAAAAAAAAAAAAAAAAAAACCCAGTTACACCTAGAGCATTCCAGCCTTCTGATGGCCCCTTTCTGCTTCACTCATGTCTCCTTCGCTATTCTCTATCGCCAAGGCGAAATGGGAATTTCCCCCCTTCTCTTTATGTAACAAGCTGCTGAAAAAAATCCTCCATCAAAGCCTTCTGAGGAGAAGAAATAAATATCTGTTAGCCATTTATATAAACCAGCAAGTCAGAGGAGTGCATGAGATTTTGGAACCAGAGGCTACCAGGGCAGCAGCTCACATACTGAATGGTTTAGGGTGGTTCAAAGGGGCATAGCCAGGATTCACCAGATGGAACTGAGTACAGAAAAAAACGTCAAGCTGGAAATTAGAAAACATCTGCTAATGGTGACATCTACTCAACTGTGGAACAGTCTCTCTGAGGGAAGTACTGGAAGACCCATCACCTGAGAGACTTAAAGCTGTGTAGGACAGAGGCCTTGAGAACACACTGTAGGGAACAATCATGCACTGGCTGGGAGCAGAGACCAGGAATGGGATTAGTCTAATAAGGCATTTCTACTTCTATGATTCCAACAATCAGAATCTGGCAAGGCAACCCTTCAATAACAAGGCATTGTGTGTAGCCCAGCACTCAGAAGCACCCCTAGAATAACATAACAGTGATGTGCCCCAACACTCGCAAAAAACACTGCAATACAGAGTGTGGAGCTCAGCACATAACAAACCCTACAACAAAGATAACAAACCAGTGTGCACAGCTTGATGCTCATAGAGCAAGTTTCCAACTCATAGAGTTGAGTTTTCAGTTCACCAGCAGCTCCAAAAAATGTTTTTAAATCATTTGGGGTCAATCCAAAACAAATTTGCCAAAGTCAAAAATAATTATTTTCAGGTCAAACAAAATATTCAATTGTGAGCAACCCTACAAAAAACAAGCACTGTGGAAGCGAACAAATTTGTGGTGAGGAAAGTTCCCAAAATATTCAGAGCAGGGGAGGAGAGTTATTTTAAATAAGGAGGGAGGGAACAATATCAGTTTAATACTATCGTTACATGTTGAGGTTTAAATAATTTATTTTTACAATAATTTCTCCCTTAAAAGCCCAGATTCAGGTTCTCTCCCTTTACAACAGCATAAGAAATAGGCATTTACACATTTCTGTTTCCACTCCAGCAGGATCCACCAAGCAATAGGTTCCTCTTAGCTTCTTCTGCTGTGCAGGTGTCCAGCAAACCAGCCAAGCAAAGAGGGTGACCAATCATCTAATTGGGAAAGGCCTAGAACTGACAAGCCAACATGCGGAATTTGGGTATGCGAGTTTCAGAAATCTTGTGGGAGCACAAGAGAAAAGGGGCCAGTAACCTGTTTCATCTTAATCTCAGTAGGGGAGGGGGAAAAGTATCTCAAGATTAATAGCTAACGTACTCGGGTATTAGGGATTAAGAGGAGAATCCTGTTTGTTAGGATTAAGAGCGCTAGGTTCACATGAAAACCTTGACCAGCGAATTGCTTCTAAAGAAATAGTGTTTTTCATTTATTGAGAGAGAGAATAAAAATAAACCCATCAGCAGGAGGGCTACAGAATCCAACAAAGGTTTGGAAAATAAAATCTACTAGGAAAGGTTAAAGGGTCACAGTCAAGATAGAAATCAGATATTAAAAATAAAAACAGCTTGTGTTATTAATAACATGGCAGATTAGGAGGAATGAGATTTAAAATCTGATTTTCACAACTCATGCTGTGCGTTTTACTTAGCAGCCGTCACGCAGTTTGGGTCAGTGAAACTAGATGGAGCAGCTTCCCTTTCTGATCTGGAGGCACAATGCTGTGTAACTACGCTGCACCCATAACTGAAGGCTTTAGGCACCAATCCTAGAACTGAAAATGCCTATCAGAACATTAACGAATTTAGCCTCACACCTTTCCCATTGTGCAAATTGGGAACGTGAGGCACAGAGAGGTTATGAGCAACATTTTCAAAGTGCCCTGTGACTTTAGGTGCCCCCATTTCACACATTAATTTTCAGAAATGTTTGGCACCCATTCTAGTTAAGTCAACGTGATCCATTGATGTTCACCACTTGTGAAAACTAAGCCCAAGCTATCTCAAGTTGGGCGCACAAAATTTTGGCCTAAATGACTTTCCCAAGGCCACACAGTTAGTCGGTGGCAAAGCCTGTAACAGACCACCCAGAAATCTTAGATCCCGGTGTCCACCTGTTGTGCCCAGTGTTGGGAGTGTGGTTGGCTTTGGATATAAAACACAGCAGGAGAGAAGATCAACTTTACAGAACTTTTCATTTAATTTTCTTTTAAAAGCTTTCATGGAACATTTTCTATTAATGTGAGGTTTCTCATAACTGGAAAAGGGAGGAGAGCCAAAGACTCTATGGCAACCATTAGGGATCTCATTATGCCAAACTAATTAACCTTGAAGGTGCTCAGATACTATGGTGATAGGCACAAGTACAAAACGCTAAGATAGTTAACTCTTCTTCTACATATCCCTCCTACCTACATCCAAACAAATAACCTAACATTTAGGCCTAATCTCACTTCACTGCATCCCTTTAAGAGGACAAGGCATGTTCAGTATGGGGAGATAAGATTACTGTCTAAAAATACAGAGCAGGCTGTTAGAAAGGGTACAGGAATAAAATATTCCCATTTTGTCAGGGAGGACAGAACAAGCAGAAATAGCCTGGAACTAAAGCAGGGAAAACCTAGGTAAGATATTAGTCAAAAAAACAAAAGAAAACAAAACACCCCACATTACATAGTTATGAAATTTGGGATCTGAACATGCTGATGTGGAACTCCCAACAATACAGCTATTCAGACAAAACCATGTAGGGCTGAATTCATCGGTGTGCTGTGGTCCCATTACACTGATTCTACTGGTGTAAAGGGGATGCAAAGTCACTGTAATCGCAAAATCAGGGAATTCTCCTGACATAATGGGGAGGCAATAGTAGGCTGCAGCTGGTTTTATACCATTTCCTACAGGAGTGCTCATTGCAGGGAATCAGGGTAGGAAGGGGACATGGCCAGAGTGTTCTTAAATCCCAGCTATCCCTGGCTGTTTGCAGGGGACTTACAGCTGAGATGGCAAGTTGGATGGTCTTCAAGCTGCTCTAACATGTGCCACAGCCCAAGCAGACCCAGCAAGCCCTATAGCAAGGGAGATGCAGAGCCACTTGAGTGTCTCCACCTTGATCCCTTTGCAAAGCTTTGCTCCAGTGGGGGGATGAACTGGCCCATAGTTCACCAGGCATAGTCTGAGGATCTAGCTCAGGAAAGGAGTCTCTCCCACCACACAATGCTCCCATCCCCTGCTGGCCTGTGTGTAACACAAAAGGCTGGAGCTTCAAACTCAACCCCTGCCTTGCGCAGGTAGTGGACTGTGTCACCGCTCGATCTCGCTAGGCCCATTAGTGAGGGACTCCCAAAGGAACAAAACCTCCATGGACCATGGCATCAGCCTCACCGTGGAACCAGAGATGAGAAATGGAATTCTTCCCCATGGTTCATTCCTCTCCTACAGCCTTAGTCCTTAGGGGCTCTTGGAGCTCTGTTATGGCAACATCAGATGAAGAACAGGCTGGTCAGCGGGGAAAGGAAAACGCAAGCAAAGCACAGGTGGCGTGGATTTGTACGCACGGCTTGTGCTTCATTAATGGACTGGAAACCTGGCTGCCTCCCCTCTGGCTGCACTGTGACTCCCTCCTTTCCCATTGTTATCCTCTGAGACTGGGTGACTCACCTTCATGATGAAATTGAGTCTCACCAACCCAGGGCCCTGACTGCATTTGTACTGCAAACAAGCCAGGAGCCAACATTAGTTGGAACTCTCCTTCCCCCCCTCAGTGGCCAGTGCGCTCTCTCAGCCATTTGCCAGGCTGGCAGTGCCTGTATAGCATGGCTCCAATGCCATTTATTCAACAATGTCTGCATTTCTGTGTTAATAGCCAGCACCAGAGTTTGCAAATGACTCAGCACACAGGAGAGCTGGAGACACTTACAACTCAAGTCAATTTCATGGTGTGCCTGTTTGCTTCTCAGCAAATGATATCATTCACAGTTAACTGTGACTGTTTATATAGAGACCTAGAGGTGAGGGTGGAGAGCAAAGTACATATGAGCTTGCAATGCAATATGCCAGCAAGAAAAAGCCAGCCCTGAGCTGCATACAAAGGGCAGGGAGGAGGATTGTTCCTCTCAGTATGGCTCTACCTGAGTGTTCTGCTCAGTTTGGGGCACCATATCATTACAGAGTTCAGAGAAAGGTAACCAAAATGATCAGGGAGCCAGAGGTACAAGCTAATGAGGAAACATTGGATTGTACTAATTAGCTGGGTGAAGCAAAGGCAAAGTCGGAGGAGCATGATGGACATTACAAGTGTCTGGAGAGAGGAAACCTCATGGATGAAAAGGAGTAGGGGTAACTGTAATAGGAAAAATAGGACAAAACTAAGATCAATTATACTGTGGAATATTCTCCCCAAGGAACTGTACAAAACACTAGAGAAAGCACCGTAGGAAACAGTCCGGGGATAGAGATAGACTAGCATGGGCCAAAAGGATCTTTTCCATCTGTAATTTCTTTCCCTCCACGCAGTGGATTCTTTAAGATTTCCTAAAGGGATCAACATGTCCCTGTGTTCTGGGAACCCACCAATGCTACGCCGGCCCTAAAAGCAGCTACATACAGTTACCCAGAATGCTTTGCAGCCTATGCTTGTACGAAAAATTAACACTGCTAGCAAGACCAAGTCTGCTCAGGGATTTAGACTGTGGTCTTTCAGTTTCCATTGCCAGTTCCTACCCCTCATGTAGGAGTGTAACATCCTGGTTTGGGGCATGTGGTTGTGACTCTTAGTGGCTGGATCCAGTAACTAACAGCCTACTATTTATACATCATACTTAAAGAAGCTGCTACTCTATCTCAAGGGGTGGTTTGTGCCTTAGGTGCTGAAAGTCTCAGGGCTTGTCTACACTACCAGCTAGATCGACGGGCAGCGATCAATCCAGCGGGGAGGAGGGATGTCGATTTATCACGTCTAGTATAGACACACTAAATCGACCGCCGATCGCTCTAGCGTCGACTCCTATACGAAAAGCACAAGGGAAATCAACGGGAGAGCGTCTCCCATCAACACACCGCAGTGAAGACACCACGATAAGTAGATCTAAGTATGTCGCCTTCAGCTATGTTATTCACGAAGCTAAAATTGCGTAACTTAGATCGATCCCACCCCGCCCCCGTAGTTAGAGTGAGCAGACAGCAAGTGTGAAAAATAGGGACGGGGTTGGGGGTAATAGGAGCCTATATAAGAAAAAGACCCCAAAACCAGGACTGTCCCTATAAAATCGGGACATCTGGTCACCCTACCCATAGTGTAGACCAGTCCTCAGGCTCAGTCTTTGCTGATGAAGTATGGTCTTCACTAGACCCACTAAATCGATCACCAATGCATTGATCTCTGCTTGTCGATCCCCCAGTAAGTGTAGACAAGCCCTAAGCCAGTGTATTACAAAATCTTCTCCTCTAGCTGAGCAAGCAGATCCAGTTTGGAGGCCAGTGGTCTTGCCAGTCCCACACATCCTGAATTTGACTTTGACTCATGATTACGGTGACTACAGATGCCCTTGGGTTGTTGTATAGGGCATGTTCCATTTGAATCTCAATGGAGAAGCCAGTCAGTGCTGGATCAGGGGAAGCGTGGCTCACCCGGTCAGTCTCATTCTTTTCTTCAAACGTCTTCTGCCCTTGCCTCTAAAATGAAGCCTCTTGCCTGGGCTGCTTAAGACAATTTAAACCTCAAAAGGCTCAGCTAATTGGTTTAGTCTGGCATTAGGAGATTCTACTCCTCACACATTAATCCCATTTAAAGTAGCCACCATTTGCTCAATGTCCTGCAGGGCAGCTATCAGTGCATGTAAGTCTCCTCCACAACTAAGTCAACACCTATGGACTTTCCATACAGGAAGCAACACAAAGTACAAGGTCACCTTTTTCATGCAGTGCTTGTTTTGCATGGGCTATATGGTTCAGGATCGAGCCCAGAGCTTAGGCTGACCAGGTTTGGAACTCTGCAAGGGGTGAGCTCAGCTTCTTTAAGGGTCAGGCTTTCATATGGTCACCTGACTATGTATTAGACTGTGAAATAATCTCTCAATGGAAGAAGCAGAAATCCTTTTGCTTGGGACTTTGAAAACTAGAGTGGATAACTGGCATCATCCACTGCCATGTTGGCATCACTTACTCACAGAAGGATGGTGTCACAGCACCAGGATCATTTTATTGGGGAGTCCCCTGTTCATCCCAATCCCATGGTTTGACATGGAGAGGGAGAGGTTGGAAAATGAGCAACAGTTCTCAGCAAGAACCAGCAAAACTAATCCACCCTCAATTGAAATACCGGTAATCTATAGAGAAGCAGCAGCACCCACCAGAGCTTGGTGTGTTTGGCTAAGAGGAAAGTTATTTACAGTGAGGTCTGGCCTCACACTGCCACCGTGTAATTCCAGGCAATTGCACTTCCAAATAGATCTTCCTGGAGAAAATCAACGGTGACTTTGCTTTCAATCTACTGGAAAACAAAGTCCTGTTAATGTGTCACAAACCCACAGCAGGAGGAGTGCTGCGCACACAGGAGCTTGCTGCTAGGCTGACGGGTTGGACTCAATGCTACCCCTCCACTTCACTGCTCCTTCTGTCTATTTCCTCTCTCACCCACATCACATACCCTTCACTCCTCACCTGTGTCCCTTGTTTGTCAATGCTACGCTTCTGGCTCAGCCTGCACCTGCATTTCCCTTTTCTCCCCACTGCTTTCATTGACACTGAATTTCTTGCTACTAAAGAGTGTGTGACTGACATGGAACAGCTACTTTACAGGCAGTAGTGTCAACTTCCCACCCACAGTACCCTCCTCACCAGAAACGCCCTCATGAGACCAGAGAGAAGCGAAATCTCCATGGCTTATCCAACCTATTACTTCCTGACTGAGACTCCTACCAAGGGTTCATATTAGTGTAAATGTGGTGATATCCTGTGCAGTGCCCAGCGGTCCACAAAAAAACAGACCAAAAAGCCAGCTGTTTGCTGTTTTGAGTGCAACAGTTCTTAATGGACACACGTCCACCTCACAAACTCCACCGCCACAAACCGGCAGTTTCCGTTGACAAATCAAGGACTCAACAGGCCAGGTAGACTGAACACTCTTTGAGATGGTCATTCCAAGCCAGGGGGCAGGCTGGATTCTTGTAAGAGTCACATGAACGGCTGCGTAAGTCTCCCTTTTTAGCTCCAGTCATAGAGCTGCTGCACGTTCTATGTTCTTGTCTCTTCTGCGGTAACTTGAAGTTTGCACACACAGTGAGCCCAGCAGCCAGTTGACAGATCCCACTCATCAGTTACTTCCACTCCCGATCCTGACCATTATGGGTATGTCTACACTAAAAGTGAAGGCATGACTGTAGCATAGGTGGGCATACTCATGCCAGCTTTAATAGAGCATGGATAACAATAGTAGCATAGCCTTGGTAGCACAGGCTAGCAACTCGACCATGAACCCAGGTTCCCCAAAAGGATTGTACTCTGATGTTGCAGTACAGGCTTCAGCCTGGGCTAGCAAACTGAGAACAAACTCACCGGGGAGTCAAGGTATGTATTCAGGTTACTAGCCCACACTGAAGCCCATGCTGCCACATCAAACACTACTATGGTTAGTCGTGCTAGCTAGCTTAAAGCTAGGCCTGCCCAGGCTAGAATCATACCTTCACTTGCAGAGTAGACATATCCTAAGTGGCAAACACAAAATCCAGTTTACTCTCACTGCCAGCGCCAGGCATGGTTTAAACGCAACAGGAGGGCACAAATTTCAGGAGGGGTGGATAGTAAAAGTATCTACTGGAAACCTACAATTACATGTTTCTAAAAAAAATACAACTCCACAACCACCTAACGCTTCCCAGCTATGTGGTCATGTAGAACTTAATGGAAACAGAAGGGATAGCACTCACAACCTCCTGCTCCAAAAGCACAGGCCCATAGCATTGGAGTGAAAGGAGAATCACCAGTAGGTGTCAGCATTATAGGGCTTATGACACACAGCCAAGTATTTCTGATTCCATCCAATAGAGGGCATTGCTACACACGAATCTCCAAATGCTTCCTCAATTGGCTTACAGAGGGGTAGGCGCATGGGGGAACTCCCCAGAGGATCCTGCCAGTTAAGATGACACTGTCACTAACAACAAGACTCATAGGTGCTGGATTTCTAATTTTCCCGGGGTGCTCGACCCATGTTCCACCCCAGCCCTGCCCCCACTCCACCTCTTACCCCAAAGCCCCACCCCATCCCACCTCTTCCCACTCCTGTTCCGCCCCCACCCCACCTCTTCCCACCCCCTTCCATTCCCTCCCCTGAGCAAGCCCTGCCTCTCCCTCCCAGTGCCTCCTGCACACCACTGAACAGCTGATCTGTGGCAGGCAGGAGGCGTTGGGAAGGAGGGGGAGGAGCTGATTGGCTGGGCTGCTGAGCATCTACTATTTATTTCCCCCATGGGTGCTCAAGTTCTGGAGCACCCATGGAGTTGGTGCCTATGACAAGACTCCCAGTCCACCTACCCCTCCAGAATATGAAGAGCTTTTGCCTATTAATTGAAATATCATCTGCATGCTGATATATATTTTTTTATAAATAATACCATCACCAGAGGGATGTTGACATTCTGTAATGAATGAGATCTGAGCCCTTTAAGGGGGCAATGCTGGGAAGACATGCCAGGCTCCTGGAAACAGACAATAACTCTCTGGCATTTGTTTGTGTGTATTTTTGATCTGTTCCTGCTCTCTCCCCTGCCTGCATGGGTTGATTTGTTTTCAGCAGAGCTGCTAATAGAGAACATTAATTCTTTGGTACTGGGGGCCTCTGTTTCCCCCTCTTAATGCCAATGCCCTGAAAACAAGAGAGTCCAAACACCAGGCTTCTCCTGGGAATAGCTGGGAGCTTTATCTCCTGAGCCACAGGACCTCCGGGAACCTATGCACAAGCAAGATAACCCCATGGACCCAAGGAGTGTCCCGTTTAATCCTATAACAAAATATAATGGAAATGACATTTTAGGGAAGGTATTTTTAAAATAAATGAATTAAAGACAGTCTATGGCCAGAGGCTGAATTGCTACCTCATTGTGCAGTGATGGGAAAACAGGAATCCATTTCATCGCTGCATTCTCTGTGCGTGAGTGGGCAGGCACACACATGCATGCACATACATGGCTTCTCTCTACGCTGTATGCAGCCATTTCTGTTCATAAAGGATATAAACAAACAACGTATCTAATAAACCGTCATGATAAAAGGACACAATTTCTGCCCTGGAATGTGCTAAAGCCATTAAATGTATATTATTCACAAGACAGAAATGATCGATACGGTGCATACATGCACCTACTGCATGGGTCTGTGAGTATATAAGTGGAGAATCAACAAGAGACTATTGCGAGTGAGGAGCTTAGATTACACCAAGGGGATCTGGTGAGGTCATAAACCACAAGAACAAAAATTCAATCACCAGAACAATCCTATCCCCCAAGCATGAAATGCCAAGAATTCACTGCTTGGCCGTTACATTTGCATTTTATGCAGTGCCCAGATCCAAGTCCTGGATAATCATAGTATTTAGCATTTATAGATAGAGCTTTAAACCCTGAAAGGCCTGAATCAGCCCAGCATTACTCCAGTTTGATCCACTGTAACGCCACTGATTTCAACTGTTACCCTGGAGCAAACCTAGAGTAACAGAGTGGTGAACTAAGCCCAATGATCTCCAAGTGCCTTACCTATGTAGGTGAGCACAAAGATGGGATGTGGCTTGCCCTGAGTCACACCGCAAGTCAGAGCTGGGACTAGAATCCAGGTCTTTCAACAACCAGTCCCACCCGCTAACTACTAAACCACACATCCAGTCATCCAAACTCCCAACAGCTCCCCTTTCCCACTGCTATTCACAACATTCACACAGAGCAGCTGCTTCCTTCTCCCCTTTCCCACTTCAGCCTCCCCAGGCTAGCATGCTGTCTGCTCCCACTGCTCTGAACACTGGCACTTACTAGTGGATACTGGTAATTCACAAGTGAGACACAAAGCCCATGAATGACCAGATTGTTTCACAAGGACTGTGGTGTGCTGAGCAGTGCAGATACCCAACATGCCAGTGACCTGCACCTTGTGTAATCATTTACACCAGTGCAAAATGTTACCAAGTCAGATAATATATTTCACCTGTTTTGCATTTAACTTTGCACTGATGTAAATGACTACGCAAAGTGCCAGGTAATAGGAAATTGAGTCCATAGTCT
Organism: Trachemys scripta elegans; assembly: GCF_013100865.1. NCBI lineage: Eukaryota > Metazoa > Chordata > Testudines > Emydidae > Trachemys > Trachemys scripta. The sequence continues at coordinate 39,713,087 of NC_048301.1, forward strand.
CGTACTAGCAGCATTTTAGTTTTGGTTGAGGAGGAACTTCTCTTAGCCCTGGCAGCTACTTGGATCCTGGGTTTGGCAGTAGATCCTGGTGCAAGACACTTCTATTCAATTTTTCTTTTCCTTAAGAGGCAATCTGGAGGGATATCTCTCGTCAGTGAGACACTGTGGTAGTGGTTTGTGGTATCTGGCAGTAATAGTTTTGATTCCCGTAAATTTGACAGATAACACACTAATGGTCACAATATAGCTCCTCAAACAAACATATCAGTCAATGGGACTGCAGAAACTAGACATGGAAAAAACCCTCTTATCTCCAGCTCCTGGGCAGCATAGTACTGTTTCCTCTTGGACATTTAAAACCAAGACTGCCTTTAAATTTGCTAAGTGGTTGGGTTTCCACCACTTCCCTTGGGAGATTATTCCGTAGCCTAATAGATTTTAGTGTCAGGATGTTTTTCAGTTTAAATTTTCACCTTCTTCATTTCACTTAGGAGTCGCCTCTACAGTACTCTTACCCCTCAGAAAAAAAGGAATTGATGGCTGGGCTGATCAATGAGCCACTGTTTTCAGGTGCTTGAGATTATATATTTGTAAATATAAAATTACTAGTTAAGGTATTTTTCAGATGCTCTATTAGCACTTAGATAACTCAAAAACAGATTCCATCTATTTATCTGTAAACATTTCTAGAGGACCTGTCATTACTATAGCTAAACACTGCAGCATGTATGCATAGGGTCCAATTATCCACTGTTTTGCATCTTACGTTCTCATTTACAGCCCCACAAAGTGACTATAACACAAGTGTAACAGGCACCAGACCAGAATGGTATTATATCACCCACTCGGTACTAGCTAAACAATGACACATGGGCCAAGGCCGGGGAAAGTCCAGCCTTTAGTCACTGAGCTGCTTTCTTATACCTAAAACTTTCCTCAGCAATGGGGAATCTTTGAAATGTGTGATCAAAGTTCTCTGTAAAACAAACAAAGTACAAAGGAAATCAATGCAAAAAACAATGTTAATTACTGCTGAGCTTTTAATCACATACAAGTCAGGGATTTCAAAGTTATGGTTCCCACAGCAACCACATCTTGGTCCCACGGCACGTATATATTAAGAAGGGATGTTAAGAGCATATACAGCAATGCAAAAATGCAACATGTTCTCAGTGTGGCGGAGGTACTGGGGCTGCCGGAAGCATAATTTTGAATTTCTACTTTCATAAGCATAAGATCCCCACTATAATGTTATTCTTATATAATATATATTATTCTTATTTTCATTGTGCATTTAACATGCATTTGTACTTCCAGACAGTCATCGTTATCCTGCAAATAAAGAACAATATTTCTTTATGGCTGAAACAGCTGTTCCCAGGGATGGAATGAAGGTTTGTCTCAGCCATGGAAACATTTCAACAGCAGAGACTGACCAGACTATTTATCTAAGGGCTTGTCTATACTTACCGCGCTGGTTCGGCAGCAGGCAATCGAACTTCTGGGTTCGATTTATCGCGTCTAGTCTGGACGCGATAAATCGAACTCAGAAGTGCTCCCCGTCGACTCCGGTAATCCTGCTCGCCGCGAGGAGTACGCGGAGTCGACGGGGGAGCCTGCCTGCCGGGTCTGGACGGGGGTAAGTTCGAACTAAGGTATGTCGACTTCAGCTACGTTATTCACGTAGCTGAAGTTGCGTACCTTAGTTCGATTTGGGGGTTTAGTGTAGACCAAGCCTTAATGACAAGTGATTGACAATGTCCCTGACCAATGACAAGCCACTGTCAGAAAGGCTCAACCCTTTCAGAAACAAACCAATAGAAAGGATCACAATCCTTTAACTGATCATCCTCATTTTTCTTTGTAACCCTTCCCCAGATTCATTTCTAATTTTGCTGTTGGAAGTGAGATCTTTCAAATGAGATGTAAAACTCAGACTCTGGCCAGTCCAGCTGACTGAACACAGGGCAGGAATCAGGAGTCCTGGGATCTTTTTCCATCTCATTCACTGACTTCCTGTGTGACCTTTGCCAAGTTACTTCACTTCTCCGTGCCTCAATTTCTCCATCCGTGAAATTGGAATAATACATATACCCACCTTTTGTAAAATATCTTGAGATCTATGGAGAACAACCTCTATACCAGCAAGACAGAGTTATCATCATCAGTGATCTAAAAGACTCTATTACATTTTTATAATAACTGGGGGGAGTGGTATTTCTGGTGTCCTGTCCAAAATCCAGTTTAAGTAATGTAATTCTCCATTCTGCATTGCCCCCTAAAATTTCAAGTGGAAATAGTTTTCTCCCTCACTTCACGTTCTAAACTGTATAAAGTGGCTGTGAGGCTATTGCTGCTGTAACCCACCTCAGAGGTGGCTGCATTGATTCCTATATATTGTTTGTAAAGTTTATTGAGTGCTTTGGCATAGGAACTATGTAAATGCCAGTCATTCATTACTCATTAATAAAATAATTATTTAACATCCTCCCCTCCCCCGTTTTCTCTCAAACTGCTTTTAAAAAAAATCCAATGCACACTTTTTTTAAAAATAAACCTCCCACATTCTTTCCTGCAATCTGTCAAAATGCCAACAAAATTAAATCTGTTTGTACCAGAAGGAATTAAATTGAACACTGGGAAAATCCACATCTGGTGGCAGAGTCATGTTTTTTACGAATAACACTTGATGCTCTTTATGATCCAGTGAATAAAGTACCAGACTGAAAGTCAAGAGACCTGGGTTCTAAACTCCACCCTTCTTCGAATCACTTTGCAACCTTGGGCAAATCTCTGTACCTCAGTCTCTCCATCTGTAAAATGGGGCAACTTACCTTTATAAAGTGCTTTGAGATCTATATAAGTGCTATAAAAGCAAGCCCTATAAAAGTGCTAAGTGATCACATGTTTATTATCCTCATAACTGCTCGATACAGAATAAATCATCGTGATGCGGGTAGAGTAAGTCATTGTCCCTGATCACATTTTACAGGCAGAGGATAAGCGACTAGCCCAAGGTCACAAAGGGACTCAGCTTGCAGGAGCACCAGGCTCCTCGTCTTGTACTCAGACCATGACTCCCTCTCTCTAAGATGGTGGCTTCTTTTGGATTCCTACATTGGAAGTCAGCAGACAAAAGCCAGAGTGGAGAAACTCCTACTCCATGGGCAAGTAAACAAGAGTTAAATCCTGGCCTCACTGAAGTCAGTGGCAAAACTCTCATTGAAATCAGTGAGGCCAGGATTTCACCCTAATACTTAGACCTTAATCTCATTTGCCATTAATTCTTTTTAATCTTTATATTAAAAGAGGACTTCATTCAATGTAGTTGTGCACACAGCTGGGCTACGTTAACACATGCTCACGTAGCTGTTTTCCTTGTCTTCCTACTGAGTGCTATACCCACTCTTGAGGCTTGTTTTAGATTAAATAGTAAACTCTTTGGAGATCCAGACTCCCCTTCTTCTCTATGTTTGCACGGTGTCTAATACAACAGGGCTCTAACACTGACCGAGCCATCTAGGTGCTACTGTGAAACAAAAATAATTATGAAAAAGTAAAACACACTGGCACACTGTCATAACCAGGTCATGGGCAGCCAGACCTAGCAGTTGGAGCCAGAGTCCACAGTCATGAGACAGGAGTCAAGAGTCGGCTGGGTCTGGATACAGGGAAGTCTGAAGCAGGAAACAAACTAGAGGTCAGAACCATGAGTTGGGAACCTGTATCAGGCCAGGTCAGGATACCAGAGGGTCAGAGGCAGGAGCCAACTGGAGGCCAGGAACCGCAAGTCAGATGCCAGGAGTCAAGCCAAGTTGGGAAGCCAGGAAATCAAATCAGGGGAGCAGAAGACACACTGTTCAGAACAGGGTGGAGCCCAGTTGTTCAGAAAGCTTCCTGTATGCTTCTGGCTTAAGTAGGGCCAGTGGGCCAATCATTTGCTATAGGACTCTGCCAATTGGACCTTAGGAGTGGAGCCTCACACTGGGGCTGGGCTTCATAGGTCCCAGGAAAGAAACTGTCAGCATGCTGCCAACTGGAGGGTTGAAGTCTGACTGCTCCCATGAACCCTGCGGACCCAGGTCCAAGACCCAGGGGTCATGTCACATACAATGCTCAAAGCTGCACACTGTCAATTCCAACTTGGAGGCATATATTTCCCCTATAAATTAAAAACTTCCCATCCCTGTATAATCTAATTACACTCTTTGTATCTTATATATGCTCTATGCAGTTGCAGACAGTGTTCATGTATGCAGAGGCTTTCTATGGTCTAGATCTTGATCTTGTGACCATGTCTGGGCCAATGGCTAACCACACTATACAGCTTGGTGGCAAAGTTCTTCTGGTCATCTAGGTGCAAAATTATTTTGTGCTACTGTCTCTACTAATTGGATAACATTTTGCAATCCCAAACTGTAGTATATGGAACATGAGAGAGCGAGAGAGAGAGAGAGAGTGTGCATAAAAGACACAGACGGGGACGGACACACACCCCTCCCAATCAGGGACTGATTATGAAGCTGCCATATAGGAACAATTTCCATTGAATTCCATGGGAGTGTAAGCAATCATGAAACTGTAATTTTGCTGAGAAGCCCTGGTGACCCTCAACCAGCAGGAAGGTCAACCAGGTGACCTGAAAACTCCCATTTGGAATACCTGCATATTACATTATTGCCCGTTTCTTATTCCTTATGAGGTTAGAATGTTTCCATGCAAAATGATGTCTGTTTCCATTACAGGATCAACTCAAAAACAAGCCTGTCAACTGTGGAAATAGACTGAATCACAGGTAATTTGTGGCACTCTGCTACCATTTTAATATAATATACAGATTCCGTCGATAACATTTCAAAACATTCTTAAAGAAGAACTGGATCTCCAGCTTAGCCCAGCTGCCTTAAAAATGCCAGAATCTATTAGAACAAGAGTGAGAAGGAATAGGCAGGAGTCTCCACAAGAGGAAAGTGCTGTTTTAACTGAGGCCATCTGAGTTGTACTTTCTATAGCCCATTTCTGGTCCTACACTACTGCAGAATGTGGCTATGAATTCTCATGTGACTGACATGGATGCTAAATGTTCATAAAAATTAAGTCACAATCCATCATCAGAGGTAATGGTAGTGCAGTGTGACACTGTGATGCCTGGATTAGGTTGTTGGATGAGGTGTTTTTTTTTTTTTAAACTATACAATAATGCCACATCACCCAGATTGTATACAGTGTGACAGACTCACTTGCGAGCAGCCACTGCTCAAGAGCTAGAGCACAAGCTCAAGCAAGCACAGGAGACAGTGTGGGCTGAATTATTGACTCTGTGGGATCTTCAGTCAGTCACACAACTCCTTGGGTCTGAGCTGTTTAGTTCTACGGTATCTAAACACTTTATGTGCATTAATGAATCTATCTTCAGACTCCCGCTCTGAGGTAGGTAATATCCACAGCTTACAGAAGGCAGCTGAGGCACAGAGAGATTAAGTGACTTGCCCCAGGTCACATAGCAGGTCTGAGAGAGAGCTGGGAATTGAACCCCCATTTTCCACTCCTCTGCCTTAATCAGAAGTACATCCTTCCTCCTTTGAAGATATGTACATCTGCGTTACTGTACAGCAGGGGTCGGCAACGTTTGGCACGCGGCTCGCCAGGGTAAGGACCCTGGCGGGCCGGGCTAGTTTATTTACCTGCTGACGCAGCAGGTTCGGCCGATTGCGGCCCCCACTGGTTGCAGTTCGCCGTCCCAGGCCAATGGGGGCGGCGAGAAGCGGCATGGGCAAGCGATGTGCTGGCCGCGGCTTTCCACCACCCCCATTGGCCCGGGACGGCGAACCGCAGCCAGTGGGGGCTGCGATCGGACGAACCTGCCGCGTCAGCAGGTAAATAAACTGGCCCGGCCCGCCAGGGTGCTTACTCTGACGAGCCGCGTGCCAAACGTTGCCAACCCTTGCTGTACAGTATTGACATATGTAATCTGTGCTACTGTACAGTGTGTGTGTGAATGGACATGCAAATGTGATGAAAACAAACATGTGGGAGCTTCTACCCCGCAAAAAGTGCCATCATCATTTTGGTACAACACCTAGAACTAAAACATGCCCTCCCCGTTCATCTCACAGGTGACTGAAATCCATTTGAGTTCAGTGGAGCTGGGATTGAACCTAAAGCAACAATGAAGCCATGACAATGAAGCATTCACCAATGTTGTTGGGCATACTCCGTGCAATGCTTTTGATAAGATTAGAACCCCCCACATACATACGTTGACGCAACACTAATACTGACAATTGAAACACAAACGACAGCAAAGTTAAGTTTCCCACAGCAATTCTCTGCCACCCACATTGTGCGGACTGTATATGTACATTCAGCTGGCTGACTGATAAACAAATATGTAGCAGTCTGTGCAGAGTTAGTTACATTTTCTTGGAGAACCTTAACCCTATCTCTTCCTAACTTGTATACTTTTACATTTACAACCTTACTGTTGCTTTAACATAGGCATTTTTGGGGGAGCAGTGGGGAGTAGGGGGAAGGGGATATTATCTTGTTTAAAGATTAAATACATCAAAATCCTTGCGATGAAAAACATGAAGTTTCACTATTGCGTTTTGCATGTTTCCATAGACTTTCAGCTCAACCCCTTCCTGTAGTTACCCACACTGTCAAGGTACAGCATTATACAGTTATGCAATTTTCTGTGTAATTCCACACTACCACACACACAGTTTGTAGCTTAAAATGTAGCCAAAAAAAATCACTTACACCTTCAAAACTGATTTTTTTCAAATGAACTCAGTGACACAGTTCTCACTGAGGACTAGCCTCATGTGTTGTTTGAAGTTATGAACTTCATTTTTTCAGGATTATAGCCAGAACCTTTCTGATTTAAAGCACCCCGCTCCCCACATACCCCTCTATTCCATCTACTCTGATTACATTTCAAGTGGCATCCTAAGTTATCAATGTCTTAAAAAAAGTTACAAGTAGCTTGAGGTACTTCACCTCTCCCTGCCAAATTTTATAATCACATCTTCCTATTAAAAAAGTTTCTCCTCTCCAGCTGTTTGGAAGACCCACATAAACAGAGGAACTGACTGATTATAAAGGGAAACTAAAAAGTATAAGGAAAAAGCATGTTGCCTTCCAATCTGTTTTGGTTTTAGGAACCTTGTCTATTACTTGTAACAGGAGGAGGTAAAACAATTTGCAGACAGACCAGTGACTTTTTAAGCTGACAGTGTCCCTTTAATAAATGGCAGATTTAGCTGAAAATCTCCCTTACCCACCGCACCAAAAAAAATGTCTTTGGATTGAGAACAAGAAAGAAAAGTTTCAGGAGTGAAAGCATTTTTCAGAAAGGATGAGCAAACTTGGAAAGTCTGATTATAGTGAAAACGGCTTTGCAACTACAAACTGGTAATGGATATGCAGCTGATGGCATGTGATGACTATAGCTCAGCTCCTCTTCAAAGCAGTCAGAACTAGTTTAGTTGCTACGCGTATCTGGATTCACAAGGTAGACAAAATAAGCTAGGGAAATGCCAATTCTTCTTCCCACTGTAGTTCTCCTTATAAATTGGATTTGGATACTGGTTCTCTCACTTAAGTCTATTTGAACCAGATTAAAAACAAACAAACAAACAAACAAACAAACAAACAAACAGTATTCTTTGGATACTACAGTGATGGGTGTGGTATAAAAACTAGCATAGAATAGAATAACTGCACACATTTCACCCCAACTCCCTCCATGATCATACTGCTGCCAATAGTGGCTTTTACATCTCACCAGCCAGTCTGGGTAAATGCTTGCTGGCTTTTTTTTCCTGTTTATTTTTAAAAAGCAGCCTGTACAGTAATTAACATTTAATACTGGCATTGGAGCTCTGACTTCTCAGAACAGTTTTTAACCCTTAGCTTCTAAAGTAAGTTCTTAAATACCTCCAAGGAAAACACAGGGAGCCATAGACAATGACACTGACAATTCAATAGGAGGTTCTCTTCCCTCTGCATCAGTAACAAAGCAATTCCGCTGCATGATGTTAGGCGGTACCGTGCTGCAAAGAGTGAAGTGACTTACTCAGTTGGAATCCCTGTCCCCTCTGAATCAATTGATCCTAGTGTGATACTAAGGGATGTTATGCTGCTGAAGATGCAAAACTGAGCTTCTCACAACTTTGAGAGACAAGGAAGATGAGGTACTCTCTTTTACTGGACCAACTTCTGCTAGTGAGAGAGACAATCTTTCGAGCGACACAGAGCTCTTCTTCAGGTCTACTCTGCATACTTCTCACAACTTGTCCTTTAAAGATCTCATGCACTCTTCCCAACACAAGCAAGCATACCACAGGTATCCTGACCGCTTTCCAACACTAGTAATTATTTCCCCTGACGTTTCAATCAGACTGTACATTCTTCCTCACTTCCTTTCGTAAATTGCTATGTAGCATTTGTGTCTGCTGTTAAACACAGGTGAGTTCTTTTCAGTGTTGGGCTAAGTGATCCTTGTATGTACACAATCTGTAAAGCACTTTGGATTCCTTTGGGATGAGAAATGCTAGAGATCTACAGCTTCATGCCCATTTAATACACAGTGGGGATGAGTACTGCAATCTTTTCATTTTATCAATAATTAAATGATTTTTTTCCCAGAGCTGACCTTTTCCTGGTGCAGGGCCTGTCTGTGATTACCTTTCCTGATGCAGCAGTAAAAGATTACAGTGCTTCTCATGCTCAGTTGCCATGAACATATGTTTTCTGAGGGGGCAGAACTTAATGCTCCTCGTCTGGCTTCGGAATCTTTGCTCATTGGTGGAGATTTGAGATTTCTCTCTCCTAGCTTGGCTTTAGAAGTTACTTCTCTCTTTTTCTTTTTTTAAGGGGCTGATGGACTGGGGAATGATTGTCTCAGCTGGTGAGGGAAGGTTAATCCGATAACTATGATACGGTGATAATTTGTCAGCCAACATTCTATAAAAGAAAATGGTATTGTCACCCCAGCCTTATTTCAACATATGAATGGACTCAGAAATGTAAGAGAGTTCAAATACAGTGGTGGAGAGATTTTTCTCATTTAATCTTTATAACAATACACACACCCCAAAACTATCACAATATCAGTATTTTTCCAGGGATTTCTTCCTGGTCGTTTATCCCAACTCTTCATAAATGCCACCTTCACTCTAAATGCCTCTTCTTTCAGATACACCATGCCAAATCCCAGCTGGCAAAGCAGTGCACACACCTGCATGGCTGCTGAAGTGCAGATGATCGCACAGAGAGGCCATTATGCAAATTCTTGATGGCAGGAGTAGGGATGGTATGTCATGAGGCACAGTTTCCACAACTATGTGGACCAGCCACCTATTTCTAATCATTAAACATTTGTTAAGTGCCATTTCATGTAGTGTATTCCTGCTCTGGCACTGAACAGCATTAGGGAGTTGTACATATATGCACGCATGTACATGTAAGAGGGTATGATGATGTTACTGGTTAGGTAGCATGCATCCTGTAATGCACAAGGTTGTTCAGAGTCTGGGCAGTCCAAACCACAGCCTTCACCTCATCCTGTCCCAGTGTGACAGCACCCAATTGGATACCACCATGGGCACTGCTGCCTCCAATGCCCATTAGTAAATGGCTTAAAGATTTGTGTTTCTGAATGATCTCTCATTCCTCCTATCCCTTCCCTCCCCTTGTATAACACTAAATAAATCCTCTCCCTCCTTGGGGCAAGTTAGTGTCGGTTCCTGAAATGTCTCTCGGCCCAAGAGAGAAGCTGCAAGCAGCCCTTGTGCAGAGGCTGGGCACAATGTAAACCTTGTGCTTCTGAGTGCAAGGAATATTTCAGGCTAGTACTGTACTGCTGCTAGCACTAACCTCCCCAGTGTGAGCAGGACGCAACTATGCTGCTGCCTCTTCGTCACTATCTTCTCCAGCCTGGGCAGGGAGCACCCTGGCACTGGCTTCTTCAAAATGAGCAGAGAGCTGCTATGCTCTCCCTGCCTCCCTCCATCCACACAGGACAGCTGTCTGGGTGCACATGCACCTGAAGGGCGGTGCAGCAGCAGCACGCCTTTTCTCCCCAGAGCACACTGCATCCGCTTCTCCACACAGGGGGTGCTATAAATGCACTATAAAGTGCTTGGTGTTTACACCCTCTTATCTGCAGAATTAGCATATCTGCCCTCAGTCAGTGCTTTGCCAAGCTGCACATATTTAGCCCTTTAACTATTCCTCCTCAGTCACTCTCTCTGGTCCCCAAGGCAGGACAACGAATTGCTACCAAGTTTACTTGAGGCCTCATACTGCTGTAGCACTGACTCATTCCAGGGAAATTCAGCATCATGAGGCTGTTATTTTGTCCTGCCCGATGAGTGCACCTAGGTGGCAGCCCTGGTCTGAGTATGTTTGCCTACCTAGCTCAGCTGCAGCAGCCCAGCCAAAGCCTGTGACATGCATTAGTTATAACTGGGAGACGGCAATTCAGCAATAAAATACAATATTGTCACTTTCAATATGTACTAAAAGTGATTTAACAGAGCTCGTGGCGAACGACTTACACTGCGATCTGATTACAATACACAGGGTAAATCAACCTCATTGGGGGTTATATTATCCCCTCTGACAGCCCGAGATCAATGCCTCCATTGTGTTTTTGTCAGATGGACCTCTGCTGCCTCAAAAAAAGGACCAGTCCTCTCACCCCTCAAAGTGCTCAAAGCCTTATGTATTTCTTCCCTTGGTTAAGGCACCACACTGCCCAGATACGAGGAGCCCAGATCCCTCAGGTTCTGCTGGATGCTGGCCTCTCACAGCCGCGGAGACATGAGGGGGAGAAGGCATGGACTCTCTCTCAGTTGGCTGCTCTATGTAAACTGTCACACCCAACCCCCTCAGTGACGCAGCCCAACACACGGACACACCACAGCCATAACTCTCCTCTCCTCTTTCCAACTCGTATCTATCAGGACTGAGTCACCCACAGCACTCCCGGCAGCACAGCACCCACTTGCATCATACTGGTCTAATAGGGTCTGTATTGACTCAGAGGGGAGAGTGCTCCTAACTGAAGCACAAACAGCATTTCACAGAACTACTATATCCCTAAAAAACAGAAATGGAAAAGACCTATTTGATCACCTAGTCCAGGGGTCGGCAACCTTTCAGAAGTGTGCCGAGTCTTCATTTATTCACTCTAATTTAAGTTTTCGTGTGCCAGTAATACATGTTAAGGTTTTTAAATGGTCTCATTCTATAAGTCTATAATATATAACTAAACTATTGTCGTATGTAAAGTAAATAGGTTTTTAAAATGTTTAAGAAGCTTCATTTAAAATTAAATTAAAATGCAGAGCCCCCCGGACTGGTGGCCAGGACCCGGGCAGTGCGAGTGCCACTGAAAATCAGCTCACATGCCGCCATCGGCACGCGTGCCACAGGTTGCCTACCCCTGGCCTAGTCCATCCCACAGGAGCCAATGGAAGAGTGTTCCCTACAGTCTACTCCCTAGGGCTTTGCCAGTCCAGTTTCAGATGAGTTAAGGAATAGGGCTGGTATCTCTTCTCTTGTGAGAATATCCCTTAGTAATGCAACAGGTCTCACTGATTGTGAGGGTTTCCTCAGATCCAGCTTAAATGCTCCTTTGCTCAGTTTCTTCCCATTAATGCCTAGTTACACCCTTTGTTGCCCTCAGCAACTCTCTCCCTTCATGCTGTTTACACCCTTGAAACACCTTCCTGCAGCACATTAGGATTTCCTTAGGGGTCTCCCACCAGGTGGTCCCCTGCTTTGCCAACAAAAATCAGCAGGTTCACAGCCTGCAGTAGCATGACTGCAGAAAATCCATCCGTCAAGGACAGCAAGACTTGCTCCTCTCTGCTCAGATCCCCTGTCTCAGACAGTGACACTGCCTTGCTTGTAAACGTCTGAATTTAAATCCATTCAAAGGCAGTCAAGATATATTTCTCTTGCTGTTGCCATTGGAGATATAGAAAGTGGCAGCCCCACAGGGAATAAAAGGCCCAGAAGAGTGAACACTTGGGGCTGTTATGCTCCGAGAGACCATACCAAAGGAAGAGGGATAACCAAAGAGAATAAAAGCATTCAGCCTCCCATACAGCTGCTAACCTCACCAACTCCAGTTAGAAGGCCGAACTGAGCCTGCTATAAAGGTCACCAGTAGGTGTAGCCACTAGGTGAAGACTCCCCTCCACCCCTGCCGCCTATGCAAGCTCTTTGAGAACACAGGCCTTGGTTAACTACCCAGAGCTCTCATATTCTCACTGTTCGAGGAGATGGGAGTGGTGGAAGATGATTGCTCCCTCTTGTAGCAGCTGCCTCTTTGCATTAGCAGCAGCAGAATTCAGTCCCCACAGGGATACAACTCCTCCCTCTCCACTGGAAGGATTAACACTTGTGCACTCTACAAGCAACTGCTTGTCTTGCAACTCTAAAATAAGCACCTTTGAGGCGCCTATGGTCTACACGTTGCCTCTGGTTCCTTGCAGTCCCGTCAAACTCCCGGGGTGATGCAAGCTGTCAGCCATGTGACCCTGCACTGGAAGAAGGAGGTAAGGTGGCACTTTCTATGGAGGGAGGGGGCTATAATCACTTCTACCAGGAAAATTCCACTGGGACATGAGGGAGGGCAGGAGATGGCCGCACACACGCGCACACACACACACACACACACACACACACAGATCTCTTGCTCCTCTCGGCTTCCCCTGTGCAAGCTCACCGACCTCCTGCAATATTAACAATTTCCTCTATTATCTCCGTGCTCCAACATCTGCTCAGGAGAACGGATGAGTAAGCAGGTAATCCAATTGGGCAGGAGCAAGGTGGTGAGCAAACATGCCTCTCCTACGTAGCTCTGTTAGCCAAGTGCTCCTCGGCGCTTTCAGCTTCCGAGAGCCCAACACATTAGGTCCCAGAAAAGGGGTGCTGGGGACTCCTGCAGGGCATTGTTCTCTTGCTCTCATTCTCTCCTCTTCATTGCAGATGAGCTCACACTTGCTGTAGTGCACATAAGACCCAGCACTGCTGTTTTTTAAGAGGTACAATTTCCTGCACTGACAAGGACAGTTGAGGTGACTAAGAGGCCTTCTCCACCTCCGGCTTCTCTCACTCCTTATATAAATATTAGATAAGACATTGACCCTGACAGATTCTGAAGACATTAAACTGGACCAGAGCTGAGAAGGCAATGATAAAATGAGCAAAACTGACCTAGATTTCCCTTCCTCTCTTCCCCACTTTTCACTGAATACGCCCACTTCCTTTCTTTTAAACCTGTCTAGACAAAGTGCCTGCATTAAGGTGACAGCTCCCATGCTCCCTTGCAGTTCAGATATCCCTGAAACAAATGACTTCCAGCCATGACCACCCCACCATGGACCCTACAGAATGGAAAAGAGGACCCTACTGCATTTGGGTCCATTAATCCAAAGAGACTCCTGGTGCCAATCATGGCTCTAATACCATGGGGACAGATGGACACACACACACACACAGAGTGACTCCAGCCATCAGATGGCAGGGATGGGGTGTTTCTACCCACTGGCTGAAGTGTCTGTCTCCAATTTGGCTTCTCACTGCCCAAGCCAGAAAGAGAATTGAAGCTCTTACCTACAGAGCAGAAGAGGAAACTTATGGCAGCTCAGAGCTTCCTCCTCTGGATGACCAAACAAATTAGCATATTTGACTAGGACTCCAAAGAGAGACTTAGTCCTGGCTGCCCCAACCAGCATATGCTACTGTGATGCCTGGATGTGTAGTGGTGGTGTTTCATCCTATCGCCGCAATAGGATATACAGAGCAGATAGGAAAAATGGAAGCCCTAGCATGAAAAGAAGTTTCTCACCAGATGGAAAGTTTATCACTCCTATATGGATGCTCAGGATTGGACTAGAAAAAAATTAAATTTGCAGGACCAATCCTCTTTGAACTATTAATGCTGATTTTTAACAAATCTTGGAACACTGGGGAAGTTCCAAAGAACTGGAAAAGAGCCAGTGTTGTGCAATATTTAAAAAGGGCAAATGGGATAACCCAAGAAACCACAGGCCAGTTAGCCTGACATCAATCCTGGCAAAGTCATGGAAAGGCTAATATGGGTTGCAAACAGTAACGAGTTAAAAGACGATAGCTTGGTTTCCACTAGCACTAGCACCTTGCAGTTATGATCTCATTCACATGCAAAAAATAAAAAAAAAAAACTTGAAAAATCCCAGCACTAGATTGGCATGTAAATTATAGACACCAATAAGCTTTCCATACTGAAGAACACTGCTCAAGAATCTTATAGTTTACGTAACCAAGAGATGAAAGAGGAGAAACAAAGGTCCGCCCAGAGGAAAACCACATCATCCATAGACAATAATCAAATCAGGGAGCTGCCAATGAAATGCACCTATTGGTGCTCAGGTACCTTATGGATCGGTACAGAGAGAAAAATTACAGATGGGAATTAAAAGTGGAAAATGTCTAATAGGTTGATCTAGTCTATCCTGGGGTGAGTGTGGGATTATTTCCTACAATATAGTGGCCAGTGCTTTCTCTAGTCTAGTTTTAAAGGCCTCAAACAATAAGGCTCCAATCACTTCCCTTGGAAAACTATTCCATGGTCTAATTAATCTCACAATTAAGAAGATACCCATGATATTCAGATGAATTTGCTTCGTCTAATTTCACTTTCTTACTCCTGATCCTTCCCTTCCTCCCTCCGCATTGGATTACACTAAGCAATTCCAGTTCCTCCTTGCGCTTTACCCCATTAAAATATTCCTTGACAGCTTGTTTGCCTTGCCCAGTTTTACAGGCTTTTACCAGAACATTGTTTTACCTCAGCTATGTAGGAAGAACAAATGTGATCCCCCTGCCCCCGCCATCTCCCATTCACTCCCCATCTCTAAAGGAGACACTAAAAATGAAAGCTCAAATTTTTCAAGGAAACAAGTGAGAGTGCAGACATCATCTGGTTCACTAGGGGAATGTGTTCATCTCAGCCCTGCTCAAAATAGTTTCTGACAAGAGTGAATCACACAAGTTCTGAAAAACTCACAAGAAATAAGCTAAGAAATCTATAGCTGCCTCCCTCAATTTCACTCCCTGTCTTGCTGCTTATTGACTTCTGCTGCCTTTATTGACAATGTGTAGCTCTGCGTCTGTCTCCTCCTCCGTAAAGGTAACTAACGGATAAAAGGAGGGTGTGGGAAGAAGGTGAAGCAATGAATTACACTGAAGGCCTCCCGCTGTGCCTGTCTCTCGGAGCACTAGCAAGGGGGCAGGTAAGCAGGCCTACAGTGCTAAATTCTCATCTTCTCATGAGAGGTCCTTGTAGATTACCATCTGATCAAAACTTAATAGGCCTTGAATGGGAAACCCTGAATGGAGAACAGCAATTTTCAGAAGCACACATCAAAATCCCAAAACCCTGTTTGAGATGTTAGTTCATTAACTTGGGGGATGAAAAATAATAAGCAAATAAGAGTTTAAAGGAGATCTGAAAGACTTTGAACTTGCCAAGACCCAAGCACAAAATGTCTGCACATCTCCTGCAGCGGGTCGGTGCTTTCACTAATCCCAAAAGTGGGATAGGGAGCTAAATTATTCATGTTGCACCCAGATTTAGTGACTGAACCCTACGTCTTGGGGCAGAAAGAAGGAAGGAAATGATTTTCCAACATTTTATTACTGGGCCAAACTTTTAAATCCTGTTCTCCTATTTTAAAGTACACTGTTTAAACCCTCATTGTAGTTGCTTTTTTTGCTACTCTCTCTTCTAGTCTTGAAGTGAGAGTTACACCATTTAGAGTCCTTACGCTCAGACTAGGTGGGCCAAATTCCAAGGTGATGTTGAAGTTACATGTTGGTGAGTGCGTGGGAGTCTAAGGGCTTGATCGAAAGATGCTGAGCACCTTAGTTGTCATTGATTTCAACAGAAACAGATTCTTCACTCAGCACCTCAAGGCTTGACGACACTGGGTGTTAATCAGGAATAGCTATTCCTGATTAACTCCCTGTGTGGGCACTCTTATTCCAGAAGAAGAGTGTCTTGTTTCTGTTTGGATTAATCTATTTTGGAAGTAGATTAAGCTAATTTGGTATAAAATATTCTTATCTGGAATAAGAACATCCAAACAGGTAATCAGGAATAGTTAATCTGCTTTAAATTCATATCCTACTTTATTCTGGATTAACTTCCAGATTAGACAAGTGACCTACAAGACTGAGCCATAGCTGAGTCTAAGGGTACATCTACACTACAGGGGGGAGTCGATTTAAGATACGCAAATTCAGCTACGTGAATAGCGTAGCTGAATTCGACGTATCGCAGCCGATTTACCCCGCTGTGAGGACGACAGCAAAATCGACTTCTGCGGCTTTCTGTCGGCGGCGCTTACTCCCACCTCCGCTGGTGGAGTAAGAGCGCCAATTTGGGGATCGATTGTCGCGTCCCGATCCCCGAGAGGTCGATTTCTACCCGCCGATTCAGGCGGGTAGTGTAGACCTAGCCTAAGTAAGTAAATTTAAGTTCTGGTATAACATAGATATGGAATAATCTAGAAGAAGTCCTATGTTACACCATTACCCTTGAAACTGCCTTAGAATTTGGCCCACTATATGTGAATGATGGGAAAGGTACACCTCAGACAATTCCAAGGTGCAGAAGGCTTGGTACCTACTTTCCTTTCCAATGTGAGAGAGAAAGGGCAGGCTAGTCCCAAAATTTGTCATCTCTTCCCTCTGCCTCTTCTTCCTTCCCCTACTCCTTTACAACTTCTTCTGTTTAAAACATACCTCCTTCTGGTAAGCTCCCCCAAGTAAAGAGTTATGCTAATTATGAGCGTGACCATGGCCTTATATATAACACTGATCGCAGTCAGTATGGTTTAGAGGTAGAGGAGGGAGCAGGGAGTGAGATAGAATCTGCTCAGAGTTAGGTTGAATGACAATGGTATGAAGCCCTGAATCCTATTTATATTAGCACTGTCACTGATGTAGCTACTTCAGAGCATATGCAATGGTGGGAAATTTCCCCAAAAATGCTAGTGTGGACACAGTGACATTAAGATGCCCATAGGCTATCAGAATGTTTACTTTTCCATCTCCTTACCTTTGCTTGTTTAAATATGCAGCCAAGATGCTTGCATTATTATTTAAAAAATAATAGTTTCCTTGGTTTATTAAGGTAATAAAAGGAGGAAAAGGATAAAATCAAAACACCTAGCTGCATCACTTCGGAGCCGCGCGGCTAGAGGTTTCAAAATCAATAGCCATGTAGATAAACAAGAAACATAGCTATGGCACTATAAAGCTGCTTAAAGTTTTCTCACAAGTTCCTATTGCCACAGGCAGCTTTACAACTTAGTGAAATTTAATACAGAGTACACTTGAAACCCATTTTAAAAAGTCTTATAAATCTATCATTTGAAAATCTTTTTGTCCAACTCACACAAACAATTCCTGAGGTTCAATCATATGTGAAGTTTGACATCTTAAAAGTCCAGTGTTTTGTTTTGAGTGCTTTTGGGGTATTTTTTAGTTGTTTGCATGCAAAAAGTATTGCTTGTTTTTAAAGCAAAGGAGTTCTGCCTTTCTCTCCCCTCCCCCTTCCTCTCCCCCGGTTTGTGTTACAAAAGTGGCAGAAGGCTCATGTGGTTCAAAAAACCAAAAGCACCAAGCCTTACAAGTTCCATCCAAAACAACCAAACCCACTTCTTGAGAAAGAGACGAGCAAATGAAAACAAAGGGGCTGTGTCCCAAAGTATATGCTTCTGTGAATTACATAATCATAATATTTTATATAAATGGCTTTTGCTAAGGGACACATCTTTCTATGAATTGGGATGAAACTGAACAAAGAGTAACTGAGGTTGAGTATCAGGATAAATCTCCTAGAGTGAGAGCTATTTGAGTGGAAAAAGTCTCCCCGAGGAAAGCGATGGAAGCCCCTTTGCTTGAGCCATTTGAAACAGGACTAGATAATATCCTGCAGAGCATAAGCTTGGCTTGCCCAAGGGCCTGGACTAGCTGGGACTAATAGGTCTCTTCTGTCATTAATATCTAGGAGCTTGCAATAGTGTGTCTGTCTTGCATCATGCAGTGTGGGAAAGGGAGCGTCTCTTTCATATTTAGCTCTAGCTACACTCTGTAGTCATATTAAGTTAATATAATCAACTGAGTCACACGATAATGCCAGGAAAAAATCAGGCAGCCTGTTCCTTTCCTTAGTATGACCCTGATTCTATTCATGCAAAAACAAGTATTTCCAGCAGAAAGTTCAGGGAGGAAGAGAGAAGGAATCTCCCACTTGTGTGGTAACTCATTAAGTGTAAAAAAGGCTTCTTCAGGCATCCAGGTTCCCACTTCTCCCACCTCACCCCCGCAGAATCCAACTAATGGATTACAAAAAAGGCCACGACAATCATTCATTTCATCAGTCCCCCCTAACACCCTCAACCCAGCTGGCAACTGCCTCTTCTGCTGCATATTTACAGAACAGTAGGAGCCCACTCCAGAAGGCAGCTTCCACCCAACTGGATCATGGAGTGAAACTGATTTCAACTTGCTCTCCCTATTGCTTTCTGGAGAGATCCCGGCAGCAAGATTCTCTTGCCATTAGAGATCTCTTTCATCAGACTGGAGATGGAGGGACAGATGCTGCTATCAGTTGCACTGCAGTAAATCTAAAGTCAACCCATTAGACAGGTTTCAGAGTAGCAGCCATGTTAGTCTGTATCCGCAAAAAGAACAAGAGTATGTGTCGCACCTTAGAGACTAACGAATTTATTTGAGCATAAGCTTTCATGGGCTACAGCCCACTTCATCCGATGAAGTAGACTGTAGCCCACGAAAGCTTATGCTCAAATAAATTTGTTAGTCTCTAAGGTGCCACAAGTACTCCTGTTCTTTTTCCAGTAAAGACAGAGATTTCTCTTTATTTACACTGGTGCTATTGAGATCAGAATCTGAGCCAGAGCCTTTCACTAACAGGACATCAGCTGGACTATTTTGAGTTGCATTTTGAAAGTGAAGACAAGAAGCTTGAACTGGATGGCTTGGAAAAGGGGGAAGACAGTGGAGGGTTTCAAAGGCAAAGGACAATTAGGTCAAAGCATGGGCAGTAAAGATGTAGTTGATAAGCAGATAGAAGTGAAGTGATTTTCCCAGGATAACACAGCAGGGCAGTGGTAGTTGTATGAATAGAAAGCTTCCTGATTCTCAGTCCTGTGATCTAGCCACTGGACTGCACTGCTTCCCCTGGTTTCTCCCTGGTCTCCAGAAAAGTTGCTGCTGGCGATTCTGCAGCCATCATTACTGAGAGACAGGCCTTTGCAAAGAGATGATGTATGCACCCTATATGTGGGAAAATTCTGCTTCATCC
This sequence comes from Trachemys scripta elegans, assembly GCF_013100865.1. Lineage (NCBI taxonomy): Eukaryota > Metazoa > Chordata > Testudines > Emydidae > Trachemys > Trachemys scripta. Next base: position 39,732,483 of record NC_048301.1, read on the forward strand.
AGGTCTCAACACATCCTGAATTCCACAACCTGTGACATGATATTGAGAAAAAGTTAACCTGGTCCTTGGTACACTATCATCTGTATTCCCCTCACCCCCCCCCCACCCTTTAATTTCTCATAGGGCACCAGAAAATGATCAGATAGTAATCTTGATTCCAGCTAGTGCCATAGAGCAGTGGTTCTCAACCAGGGGTATGCGTACCCCTGGGGGTATGCAGAGGTCTTCCAGGGGGTACATCAGCTCATCTAGAGATTTGCCCAGTTTTACAACAGGCTACATAAAAAGCACTAACAACATCAGTACAAACTAAAATTTCATACAATGACTTGTTTATACTGCTCTATATACTATACACTGAAATGTAAGTACAATATTTATATTCCAACTGATTTATTTTATAATTAGATGGTGAAAATGAGAAAGTAAGCAATTTCAGTAAGTGTGCTGTGACACTTCTGCATTTTTATGTCTCATTTTGTAAGCAAGTAGTTTTTAAGTGAGGTGACACTTGGGGATACGCAAGACAAATCAGACTCCTGAAAGGGATACAGTAGTCTGGAAAAGTTGAGAACACAGCCTATAAGGCTCCATATCTCATACCCTAATTTCCCTCACCCAGTTGGTTCCTCAGGATGGGGCTGGATTGGAACTGTTGTCCTAGAGGTAGAAGGCTGCATATTTCATGCTCCAAAACCCTTAAGCCAGCTAATTCCCCAAACCTGGGGCTGGACTGGAACCAGTGCCCTAGAAATGAAAGACTGTGCTTTCTAATCCCTGATCCCTTGAGAGAGCCAGTCTTCTCTTCTTATTGTAACCTTAATGCTTTTTTCTGTTTTAAGGTGTTGGATATATAACAGTACAAATGGTTTCTCTCTCCTCCTACCCTCTGTTTCTCTCCTTCTTTGATCCAGGCAGGAGAAAAACAGGATAATTCGATTTTTATTTCACACACACACACAAAATCTCCATTTCCAAAATGAGAATGGCTCCTTTAAAGAAAGGCGGATAATGGATGGAGAGCAAAATGGAGGGAGACAGAGATGGTGGCCATAACCCGACAGATCCATAGTTAGAATATTATGTTTGATTTTCACAGTGGAGTGTTTTGCCTGAAAATGGTTTTTCTTTCTTTCTTGCATTTCTTCTACTTCTTGTCATTTTAAGAAGGGACAGAAAAAGAAAAAGAAAATCTATTTGCATGTTTGCTCTCAAAGTTACTCTGAGCTATTGATCCAGCATTGCCTTTAACCCTCACTCAAGATGGTTTGGATCCATGTACAGCACACATACACCATTAATTTCTATAGCACCACTCATGCACCATCCTAAAGCACTTTATAGAGCTGACAGCACAATTAGAGGGTTCAATATTAACAGGAGAGGGAAAGAGAAAGAGAAGTACTGGTAATTCTTCCACTCTACTCAGCACTGATAAGGTCTCAACTGGAGTTCTGTGTCCAGTTCTGGGCACTACACTTCAGGACAGATGTGGACAAGTTGGGGAAAATCCAGAGGAGAGCAACAAAAAAGATTAAAGGTCTGGAAAACATGACCTATGAGGGAAGACTGAGTTTGTTTAGTCTAGCAAAGAGAAGACTGAGGGGGAACATAACAATCTTCAAGTACATAAAAGGTTGTTGTGAAGAGGATGATACATTGTTCTCCTTATCCACTGAGGATGGGACAAGAAATAATGGGCCTAAATTGCAGCAAGAGAGATTTAGATGAGACATTAGGCAAAACTTCCTAACCATAAAGGTAGTTAAGCACTCGAACTAATTACCTAGGGAGGCCGTGGAATCCCCTTGATTGGAGGTTTTTAAGAAAAAGTTGGACAAATACCTATCAGGGATGGTCTAGATCACGGGTCTCAAACTCAAATGATCACGAGGGCCACATGAGGACTAGTGGATTGGCCCGAGGGCCGCATCACTGACACCCCCCCTCGCTGCCCCTGGCCCTGCCACCACCCCACCCCTTCCATAAAGCCCCGCCTCTGCCCTGTCTCTTCTCCACCTCCTCCTCCAAGCGGTTTTAATAAAATATATACACTCAGTAAAGCCCCCTTGACTGCACTGGGCTGCACCACCACTCCACCCCTGCTCTGCCTCTTCCAGGGTGGCAGGTTTGTAGAAATTTTGGTGGTGCCCAGAACCTGTCCTCCCACCCCAAACTCTGCCCCCACCTGCCTAAGGCTCTGGGAGGAAGTTTGGATGGGGAAGGGGGTCTGGGGTGCAGACTCGGAGATGGAGTTTGGGTGCAGGGTGCAGGCTCCGGGCTGGGGCAGGGGGTGAGGGTGGAGGCTCTGGGATGGAGTTTGGGGATAGCATGGGGTACAGGGGTGAGGGTTGTGGGGCTGGGGGTGAGGGGTTTGGGGCATTGGAGAGGCTCAGGTCTAGGGCAGAAGGGCAGGGGAAGAGCAGCCTGCCCTGGCCCTAGTGGATGGGGGCACTAGGACCCTGTGGCAGCACGTGATGCCGGAAGCTGGCAGAGCGGAGCGGAGTCAGTATGAGCTGCAGGCTCCGGGCGGTGAAGGGGCAGCAAGTGAGCCCGGGGGACACTCGGGGGAGGTGTTTTGGGGTGGCAGGCGGGGCCGGGGGAGAGACCTGGCCCCAAACATTGGGGAGCAGCGCCCAGGGAACTTAGCTGCCACATAAAATAACTCAGGGGGGGGGGGGGGGGGGGGGGTTGGGGGGCGACGGGAAGTAGGGGGGGGGGGGGCACGGGGAGCTTGGAGGGCTGCAAGGAAGAGCTTCGTGGGCCGCGTGTTTGAGACCCCTGGTCTAGATAATATTTAGCCCTGCCTCAGTGCAGGGAACTGGACTAAACGACCTCTTGAGGTCCCTTCCAGTCCTACACTTCTATGGTTGCAAAAGCAATTTTAAACTAGAAGGCAAGTTAATGAGGTGGAGAGGTACAGGAAGCTTGTTTCAGATGACAGATGCTGCAGAGGAGAAGGTTCTTGCACAAACAAGAGACAGACTATATGAAAGAACAGAAAGGAGGCTGGTGCTATGCACATGAGGAGGGTAAGAGAGATAAAGCTGGAGAGTTTTACAACCAACGCAGAGAGCTCTGAAATCAATCTTGAACTGAAAGGGGAGCCATTAAAGTTATTTGGTTCTAAGCAAGCATTTCTCTCTTGCACATCACAGTGGTATGACTGGGTTTCTTGGTGTCTGCGAGGAGATGAGCCCAAGCCAGTGGGCCAGTGGTATAATGTGGCTAGGCATGTGTGCAGGTAGGTGCCAGGCTTCTAAATGTGCTGGATTCTGGAGAGTTGGGACTTGGGTATGCTCCAGAGAAAGACATTGTACTAATGGAGACCTGTGGGAGGATGTCAGTAGAGGAGTTGGCAAAGCTGTGATGATCATAGGCACTGTGGCAGAGGTGACAACAGGCAGATTTCTCGAAGGTGGGGGAGGAGGACAGAACATAACATTGCACAGACCTGGATGGCCACATTCCCCTAGCCTCTTTACTGCTTCCATTCACTTTATAACAGATGATAGGCATTTCAGTAAGAGTGGATAGCTGCATCTATCTTCCCCTGGTTCATGGACCGCTCTGGGGCTTAGGCAACCAGGTGCTTAGACTGAGGCAGCACTGCACATGCCCAGAGGCAGAAATATAGGTTACTAGGGAACACAGGCGCCTACAGATTAGGCACCAGCCAAATGGGGTTTTGGGAACCGCAACGGATCCTAAAAACAGGACTTAGGATCCTAAGTCGGGGGTTAGGCACCTCCATACCTTTGCAGATCCAGGCCCTATTGACTGCAATGGGCTTTGAATTAGACTTTACATTAGAGATTAAAGTAAGCCGGTACGCCCCGGTGCGCTGTACCGGAGCGGCCCGGCTTCCCCAGGTGGCAATTTCAAGGGCCTGGGGCTCCCAGCAGCGGCTGGAGCTCCAGGCCCTTTAAATTGCAGCCAGAGCCCCACTGATGGAGCCCTGGGGTAGTGGCAGCAGGGCTCCAGGGGTTATTTAAAGGGCCGGGGCAGTAGAAGCAGGGGGGTCCTGGGCCCTTTAAATAGCCGCCGGAGCCCTGGAGTAGTGGCAGGGCTCCAGGGGCTATTTAAAGGGCCTGGGGCTCCCGCTGCCTCTACGGCCCCGGCCCTTTAAATAGCCGCTGGAGCCCTGCTGCCAGAGCGCTGGGGTAGCAACGGCAGCCCGGGGCTCTGGCAGCAGTTTAAAGGGTCCAGAGCAGTAGCTGCAGCCGAGCCCTGGGCCCTTTAAATTGCTGCCGGAGCCCCCAGCTGCCACTGCTACCCCAGCGGGGGAGACGGAGGGCACTTACTGGTACAGGGCGGGCCGGGGCTGGCTCTGACCCCCCTATCCCTGCCCCTTCCACCTGAGGCCCCGCCCCTTCCGGGGGCCAGAGCTGGCCCCAATCCAGCCCTGTACCGATAAGTCCCTATTTCTACTTTCACCCCTGCTTTACATCCACTAAAACACCTACACAATACACGTGTATTAACAGTGTGCTGAACTGTGCACTATTATTTTCTAAGCAAAATTAAATACAAATTCAAAGGAAAGTTTAGTCTGGTGTCTGTATCATAGTTTATAACCATAGTTGTGTAATGTAATATGTGACAAAATAAAAAAAAACTAAATTCTGTAACAGTTAAAGTTACTCAAAGTACCACAACCACTACGAATTCTTTATTTTTAGAGGCACTAGATCCTACAGTGATTGGCCCATGTGTATAGATGAACACAGTCATCATCCTCTGTTATTTATTTTGTCATTAAATTCTATTTCTTTTACACTGTCAACATTTTTAGTAGGCCACAGATTTCTGTACTGACAACATAACTGCATGACAGAAATTAAGAGTGGGAGAAAACTGGAGATTTTGGCAGCTAGATAGGTGAGACTGGGAAGATGTGGGGAGAGGGATCTGTTTGGGATTGTCGGATGAGCATTTTAACCAGGTGTTTCTGCTAAAATGATCAGCAGAAAAAGTTAACAAGGCTGATCACTCAACTGCCATTGTAGGTTTTAATCAGCAGCCCCATGAACGAGGCAGTCCCACTCCTCTCAGAGTTATGTTTCTGACCGCCCACAGCCACAGGTAGGCATTGCTACGTCAGTTACATTCAGGCCATGCTTTTAGGTCATCCTCTACTTGGAGGTGTAGAAACAATGGGCCAGATTCTCATGAGATGTAAAGATAGAGATATGCTGATTCACACCAGCTGAGAATCATGTCCAACATTTTCAAAAGGATGCTGCAGCACAAATTCTGCAGCAACGGCTGACTTCTGGGCAGAGGATACCTGTAGCCCAGTCATTAGTGCTATTCTGCTTACTGGAAGAGCCAGTCCCCAGTATGGCAGGAAAAGAGAGTGGTCTCTGCTTTCCTAGCACAGCAGGCTTCTAAGAGTATGTCTTCAATGCAAAGTTACCCCAAACTCTTATTCAAGTGCTTTCAGTCTGGACTAGCTGGCCCTGCTGGGTGTGTGGGTTAAAGCCCAGCTTCCTCTTTCATTTGGGCTGGTAACCTACCCACTTTGCAGTGAGGACATAGTCCTCCAGTGCCTTTCCAGTTACCATGGGCTCAAGACAGACAAGTTCTCCAACAATTCACTTAGAAATAACAATAGAGAAACTCAACTTACTGCAGCACAAAGAATCATGGGATATGTCCCTAGAAGTCCAGTAACACTCACGGGTGAGTGCAGCATCAGTGAGAACACATTAACTCAGGTAGGACTTTGCAATGCAGCTGCTCACACTCAGGTGCCTATCACCTGGGCTAACATTGCAGTGAAGATACACTCTATGTTTCCAATGCTCCACACTGCACCACAGGCTACTGGGAAGCTGATAATTGGAGTTGTGTTTTTCTTCTTTCTTTTGGTTAAATCTTGCTGGCATTTTCTGGTCACAGCTCATAAAGTTCTTAAAAACCATGTGAAGAAAACCATGCCACAAAGAAAACACAGCAAGTTGTTATGGCAACTAGAATCTTCAAAGTTACCAGAAATTAAACATCTTTTTTTTAAGTGGAACACAACCTTTTTCCACACACCCTCCCCCGCCCATGATTTCTTTCTTTGTTCTCAGAATGGCCAAGCTATCGGGTGTGTGTGTGGGGGGTTGTCTTTACACATCCTGCTTAATATAAAATATGTCTCAGTAGGAATAACTGTAACCCTCTTCCATCTCCAAAGACAGTAAACAAAATTAAGGAGGGGGTAAAGCAAATGTGCTCAAGAAACGTCAAACCAGACTCTGCCATGATCCCCAGCTGTGTCGGGAAGTCAGGCCTTCTGGGAAGAAGCACAACATGAGTTTAATGATGTGGGAGCTGGGTAAGGCTGCCAAATTTTAAAAACATTCCCTCTCTGGACAACATCAGTGCATCATGAGACCCGATGAGTGCAGTGCTGGTCTAGTGGTCAGGGCTGGGGGCTGGCAATCAGTGCTCCTGGGTTCCACTCCAAACTCTGTCACTGGCTCACTGTGCGACTGTGAGGCACTAGGGTCAATGTTTTCAAAACTGGCCATTCATTTTATGAGTCCCTGTAATGGGGTACACTCCCCTCTCGAAAGCGCCCTCTGCCCAAGTGTGTGTGGGCTTGCACTTTGTCTCCCCATCGCCCTGCTTGGTCAATGAGTCCTGTAGTCTATCAATGGTCTCAGCCCTGGTATTGAGCCATACCCTAGGGCTTCCCCTGGTGGCAGTGTCCTCACCCTCTCTGGGTGTTTCAGGCCCCTCCTGCTAGGCCACTAAAGGATTTGGTTTGCCTTCTGGGGTGCCTCAAAGTCCACGCCTCTTCCCCCAGTGGCTAATGGAGGGTGGGGGAGACCCAGGCCCATGCCCAGGGACCCTGTAGATAGCAGTCATCTGCCATGTCCCTTTATCTAAGCCTTGCTGCTGCTCTAATTCCCCAGGCCACTTCCCTGCAGCCCCGGCACCCAGAGGTGAAAGTAAGCCAGTACGCCGTGCTGGACTGGACCAGCCTCTCCAGCGGTTATTTAAAGGGACCAGGGCTCCAGCCACTGCGGGGAGCCCTGGGCCCTTTAAATCCCCGCCGGAGCTCCGACAGCCAGGCTCAGGCGGGGATTTAAAGGGCCCAGAGTTCCGGCCCCTGTGGGGAGCACCAGGCCCTTCAAAGCACCACCCGAGCCCCGATGCCGGAGCTCCGGCGGCGCTTTAAAGGGCCTGGGGCTCCCTGCAGCGGACAAAGCCTCTGGCCCTTTAAATCGCTGCCGGAGCCCCGGGGCTCCTGCAGCCGGGCTCAGGTGGGGATTTAAAGGGCCCGGAGCTCCTGCAACTGCAGGGAGCCCCGGGCCCTTTAAATCACCGCTTGATCCCTGCTGCTGCTACCTCAGCGTCAGCAGGGCTCCAGGGTCAATTTAAAGAGCCTGGAGCTCCCCGCAGTGGCAGGAGCACCAAGCCTTTTAATTCACCCCTGAGCCCCAGGGCTCCCAGCCGCCTCTGCAGCTGGTAGCTCCGGGGTGATTTAAAGGCCCTGGGGCTCCCAGCCATAGCCGGAGCCCCAAGGCCTTTCAATCTTGGAAGGCCCTGCCTCTTCCAGTTGATGGCCACACCTCTTCTGGTTGAGGCCACGCCCCTGCTCAGGACTCCGGCGTCCCGGTAATTCCTTTAAGTTACTTTCACCCCTGCCCGCACCATCTTCACCCTTACCTCAGGGCCTTGTCCTGATGGAGTCCCAGCAACCAGCCCGGAGAGCCTTCTCGATCTCACCAGCTTCTGGCAGTGCTGCCCTGTACGAGGTCCTGCAGCTCCCTCAGCCAGCCACACTCCTGCAGCTCCAACAAGGAACTGAACTCACTCCGGCCCTGCAGCTCTTCTTATAGTAGGCTGCTCAGTCCTGATTGAGGACACAGCCACACTAGGCAGCTTGGAGGACCCTCTCCATTACCCTTTTCTGGGGCAGGGTGAGCAGAGCCAGGAGGCCTCCAGCAGGGGGCCTCAGAGGGTCTGGTACACCCCATCACTGTCCCATTTGAGGAACACTGGGTCTAATTTTCACAGGTGCTGAATACACACAGATCCCACTGACTGAAGCAAGGGTTGTGGGTGCTCAGCACCTGTGAAAATGAGGTCCAATTGGGTTCCCAAAAATGGAGACACTCAACATTAATAGCTACTTTTAACAATTTTGCCTCTGTCCTTTCTATACCACAGCTTCCCCAACTGTAGAAATGACAGTGGCACCCGCAGTCTGTGATCCACCCATTGGATCACATTCCCTTAGAGAAGTAGGAATAGAACCCAGGAGTCCTGACCCCTTGTTCTTAATATAACCACTAAGCCAGGGCTTGAAATTGTACCCAACACCTCCTAGTTCAAGATCAACACCTACTAGACAGGATGAAATATATCTGTACCAAGAAGCCCCACTTCCCAAACCCACAACCACTGCAATTTAAAAACTCTATATCACTTGGTACTCTAATTAATTGTAACATGTTTTTTCCTTCTTTCTTTCTCTTTCTTGTTTCATTCCTTTTCTTTCCTATAATAGAGCATGGTGTACATTTTCCTGTGTTATCTTCGGTGTCCTGTTTCTTCTCTCTTTCTGTCTCTCTCCCACCACTTCATCTATCCCTCTTGTCTTTCTTTCCCTACACTGGGTTCTCGCTACCTCCCCTCCCATATATGCTAGCTGTCTCACTTCTCCATATCCCTCTCTCTTACTTAATCCATCTGTCTCTCCCACCCACCCACATCCACTCACACTATAGTCTCATTCAGGCACTGCCACCAACCATTTGTAGTTTGCAAAATTTACCGGGCAGTACAAGCTAGAGGACTAAGAGGAGCTCTGCTGTCCAAGCGCATCAACCAGATGAGAAGCCAAGCTCCCCATTGGGAAAGGGAAGAGGGCTTGGATTTCTATAGTGTGCTGTCCCCCACCCCTTTTGGGGGCTCTGTTCTTTGAAATCCTCATTTGGAGATTTCCAGCACCAATTTCTGGCTCAAGAAGTTCAGATGAAGCAACATCTGAATCAAGTTCCCAAACCTTCTGAAATTCATTCTTCACTTGATCACAAGTGGTCGGAGCAAGGTAGAGTCTTAGCAAAAACTTACCAGCTGGCCGTGGAAATTCAATGCTCCTGCTGCCACTCTAACTTGAGTTAAAATGTTTCACTGCTGGATTCCATTTTATTTTTGTAAACAAACTCTAAATGAAGGCATGCTTCAAAATCCATTAAAAAAATGTTTTTTAAATCCCACGAACATTGTCTTGACTCTGAAAGCTGCCAGTCTTGATCTTATCATAGGCAGCAAGATTGTTTTCTTTAGTTTTTCACATAGGCAATTCAGAAGAGGCAGGTGGCCCTTCCTTTCCGTTATCATTCCTATTTATATAGCACTGCCAGGAGCCGGGGCCCCTATCTCATATAAGGCTCCCTTTTCTTTCTCCCATTCCCTCACACATTAGCTTTTACAGAACTGGATCACCATGAATGGCATTTATCTCGGGTGATCTCCGAAGCCGACTGCGGAAGCACAATGCAAGCTCCATCCCCATTAACGGTTCTCGCTGGTGGGTTCAGAGCATAAAAAGGTAGCCAAATCATTCTGTCCCTACTTGAAAAGATTTTCCATCAATTTTGTCTGAATTTCAAATCCAGGTAATGCAAGTGCTGTTCTCACAAGCTCCCCTGGTTTGCAAAGGGAAGGTTTCTAACAATCTAAAACGTACTTTCCATGGGTTAGTCTTGACTGCATTCCCTTCATGGAAATTAGAGATGAAAGTAGGCAGAGATGGGCCCACACCAACTATCAGGATCTAAACAGGCCTAATCTTTGAGGATCAGGATCTAGAGATCCATCTAGTCCAGTACCCTGTCTCTGACCATGGCAAGTTCTAGATGCATCAGAGAAGGGTGCAAGAAGCCCCATAGGATAATTAAAGGAAATTTATTCCTAACCCCTACCAGTTAGTGCTTTGTTTATGCCCTGAGGCATAAGGGTTTATATTCCTTCTAAAAAGCTGCTCTAGATAATGTAATGGTGGATGTTCTCATTAGACATTTCTGGATAATCCTTTTGGAATCCTGCTAAGCTCTTGCCCAGAATGGTATCTGGTGGCAATGAGTTGCATAGGTTAATTATGTGGTGTGTTTAAACAAGCCTTAGATCAGTTTTAAATTTGTCATCTTATAATTTTTACTGAATGTCTCTTGATTCTTGCATGATGAAAGGATAACGAGAAGCACCCGGTTTGCCTTCTTGAGACCATTAATTATTTTCCATACCTTTATCATGTCCCCTTCTATTCAGGACGGCTCCAGGCACCAGCGCACCAAGCACGTGCCTGGGGCGGCAAGCCACGGGGGGCGGCCTGCCGGTCGCCATGAGGGTGGCAGTCAGGCTGCCTTCGGTGGCATGCCTGCGGGAGGTCCGCTGGTCCCACGGCTTTGGCAGCAATTCGGCGGTGGGTACGCCGAAGGCACGGGACTGGCGGACCTCCCGCGGGCATGCCGCCGAATCCGCATTACCAGCGGACCTCCCTCAGGCGCGCTGACTACAGGCGCTGCTTGGGGCGGCAAAATACATAGAGATGCCCCTGCTTCTATTCATCTCCTCTCTAAACTAAATATTTCCATTCCTTTCCATTTTTCCTCACATGGAAACCTTTCTAGACCTCTCCTCATTTGGTTTTCCATCTCTGAATCTCATCTATTTCTGCTATATCTTTTTCAGATATGAAAAACTTTTTTCAGTTTTTTCAGAACTGAAGAGAGTGTTCCAGGTGAGCATGTTCCATTGATTTATATAATGAAAATAACATATTTTCAATACTATTTTCTATAATTCCTTTTCTGTCCTAGGGTTTTTTTTTTTAATTAAAGCTACTTTGATTGTTGTGGTGTATTCAGTAGAGGTTTTGATTAAGCCATCCACTGCTAGACAGCCTCTGTTTTGGCACTTTCAGTACCACTGGGCTCAGGATGTGTGGGAAGTAAAAAATAAAGGGGGGGAAATTGTGAACTTTTTCAAACTTGAAGGCCCTTTTGAATTGTGGGGTGAAGGAACATGACAAAGGTCAGAGTTAATATTTTACCCAGATCAGGTTATCCATATGAGCCAGATTTTCCCAGAGGCCTGTAAAGTACACAGTTGGCAACAAAAGGCCAGCCCACAGTGGCTTTCCATAGATGAGAGACCAACAAGAAAACTCAAGCAGATATCATTTGATATGGTGATTAGTTGATGGTAACATGCAGAAAGATTAGAGGCATGGTACACCAGGCCTACTCTCAGAGATGTTCTGCTACCCCACAGAGCCTTTCCTCCTAAATATGACAGTCTATGGTCCTTTTGAGCTGGAAGAGAGACAAACGCCTGCACTCTTTAATCAGTGCCAAAGGTCTCACTAGAAAAGGGGGAAGGACAGCAGGCAGTCCCAGGAATGGTGAGTGGGAATAAAACACTGCACAAAAGAGATTCTGCACCTGAAAACATCCTAGTGGAACATTAGCTGGAGCAGCAGCTTGGGGAGACAGGGATTTCAGCCACTCCAGGAGCAGCTCTGCTAAACAGTAAACCTCCTTTCTGACCAGCAGCATCCTTTGCTATTCCAGTCACGGAAATCCACCTTCACACGTGCAACTCAGCCCATGTACCTCACTCCTGATCTGCACCACTCCTGTTACTGTAGTGCTGGGCTCCCCACAGAGCTTTGCTGATACACTTTAACCAACCCTGTACTGTAGCAACCCCTTCCTCAGCAGAATCAGACCCACCTACCTCACTCTTTTAGTGTTGCATTATGGAGAAAGAGTCCACTAGCGACGAGGATGAGACCCATCAAACTCATTCCATTCATCATGCAAGCCATGTTTGGCCTTAGCTCTGCAGAGGTAAAAAGCCAGTATGCCACCACAGCAGCCACCTTATTTAAAAAAAAAAAAAAAAAAAAAAGCAAGCAGCAGCACGGGCATCAGGACTGCACAAATCCCAGGAGCAAAGAGTTCCTTTGGGGTTTCGCCAATGAAAGCTGAGTTGATCAGTCAGGAAAATCAAGTCAACCAAGCCATTTCCACCCACGCAGGAGCCAATAATGAGGCCCCAGTGTCACTGGATTTGGGGAGGGAACCTATCCCTTCCCGTAAACTTCTTTTGCATGAACAAGTAGCTCGGGGATCTGCACAGTGGCAGAGCGGGCCCCAGGCGACCTCAATCTTTGATCTTCCAAACTGAACTCTTCTCCCCAGATGACAGCATTGCCACTGCAGCAATTACATGGCAAGAGCCAGAGTAAATAGAAGCATCTCCAGTGGACACCGCACTCCCCCGACCCCGGTTGGAGCTGGCTGCTTCCAATTAATTGTTAAAATGAACTGCAGAATATCATTTCCGTTCCCTTTTAAAAGAGGAAGACACAAACCTTCACCTCCCCAAATACCCCCCCATCCCTCTGAGCCTTGGCCAGGAGGAAACTGAGGCCACTCCAGAAGCAGACTCATCATGAGCCCTTCTGCTCCATTAAGCAAGTCCACTCAGTCATGAATGCACATAAAACAGGCACCGAGCCTCTGCTCTCATCTATTGACAGAGCAGCAGAGGCCAGTGACACGTATGATGAGCTTTCAGTCTCTGTAACAGCAAATGAGATCTTCTCAATAGATCTCCTGGGAGATTCTTATCTGCACATGGAGCAAGTACAGTTTATCCACTCAAGCACTGCTAGTGGCATAAGGGTCAAACAGGCTGATAGCAGGAGGGGAAATAGACAAAACTACTGGTGACAAGCCATATTCAGCCTTCTCCAGCCCCCCAACCACTCCATCAGACTTCTTCTGCTCTGGATGGGCCCACCATCAAGAAAAACATCCAACAGGATTGGAAGTCCAGGGCAAAAGCATGATCAGTAATGGGATACTGACCCTTTAAACATGTGGTCACCAGTTCAAATCTGGTCTAAGTCAGCATCTTAGGGTATGTCTACACTGCCCAAAAACAAAATGCAGCAGTGACTCTCAGAGTCCAGGTCTACAGACTTGGGCTTGCAAGGCTTGTACTTCAACATTAAAAATAGTAGTGCAGACACTCTCACTTGGAAACCAGGAAGGGGTGTGGGGGGAACCTCAGAGCCTGAGCTCCAACCCAAGCAGGAACATCTACACCGCTATTTTTAGAGCCATAGCACCAGCCCCGCAAGTCTGAATTTGTAGGCCTGAGACTTGCTGCCGCGGAGGGTTTTTTGGAAGTGTAGACATACTCATAGTGTCCTGTGTGAAATGAGCTGGTGAATCCCAGCCAAGTTCTTAATGGACAGGTGATCACGTCATTAAAACCCATAGCAGATCTGGCACTTCTAAGCCCCTTTGTTGACTAACTCAGCAGAGAGACTAAGAATGGGCCATTAAAATGGAACTCCCCCTCAAACTTCTAGAACTGGCCCCCCAAATTAGGAGAGACACTTACTGACAGGGAGGTGTGTATTGTTGCTGGCTATGTTAAACCTATTCTGTGCTTAAATAGAAGCCTTCAGTCTCCAGGGACTGTCAGACTGGCGTCATTCAACCCACTAAAATTCACTTAAGGAAAGAAGCAGTGCTTCATACACCATGAATTAATTTACTACAAGCCCTTCCTATTCACTGTTGCAATCAGTGTTCTCAGCCTCTCTCTACTGATATTTAGTTTAAGCAGAAACACTTTATCCCCAGCCTTATGCGGGGTGGGACACTTCCTGAGGACAGCATATGCTCTCACCGGTCAGATTCCGCACTGTTCTGAGATCCACCACTAGCAACAAAATAAGGAAAACTTACACGGCCCTATTCTGTCCCCGTTTAAGCCCCTGGAAGACCATTCAAATCAAAGGAGCTATACCTGAGAAGAGAACTGGGCTCACTGTTCAGCCATTTACTTATGCAGCTCCCATTATGTTATAGAGAAGGAGCATACCTGGAGGTTAGAACAAGGGTTTGGGCCCCGGTGCACCTCCATTGTGTCCTTGGCTCTATCACTAACTTGCGGTGTGACCTAGGAAAGTCCCTCCACCTCTCTATGCCTGTTTCCCCATCTGTAACAGAGAGACAGTGATATTGACCTGCCTCACCAGGGGACTGTGAGCTTGATTAATGACTTTAAAGTGCCTTGAGACTCTCAGATAGATCAGCAATAGAAAGACAAAGTATTATGAATGGGAACTCGAGCTGAGAGTTTACTCATTAAAACCATTTTGGAACTTCACGTGCCCACTGAATGGCAAGGGATTTCTTATACCAATAGCAGAGAGCTTTGACAGAATACATTATTAATACATGTTAGGGAAGCCTGTAGACTGAGAGTTACTGAGAAATGAGGTCAGTCTATGAATATGGGGAGTAAACACGGCTGCCTGAAGATTAATACTGGTGAAATACCATCTAAACACCAACTTCATGCTAAGGGCTTGTTCCTATCACTAGTCAAGATTAATCCATTCAAGAAGGTTGTCAGTGACCCACACTTTCGACTTCACTCAGTGCATCTCTCTCAGTTCAATAACTCTTCATATTCATGAATGAGGTCTTTCTTCCTCACACTACATTTCCCAAAGCTAATGTGTGGGGTTTTTTAAATAAATTGATAACAAATAATCTCTGGAGAGGCTCAGATTCTCTGTTGGGATAGATGACCAGAGAGACAGACAGTTAGCAAATCGGTGCAATACAGCAGACTCCCAGAGATGGAAGAGATCTACCAAGTACTATCGAAGACATAGACCAGTGTAGGATTGTTATCTATAGTCTATTCTCTAGTTGCATTGTCCAGTGCAGTTTTAAATTTCCCAAGACTCCCAGCACTTCCCTTGAAGAAACTGTTTATCACAGCTCTGGCTACTAAGAAACATTTCTGATATTCTGTGCCTAGATTTTCCATTTCTCAGTTTTCCTCCCATTATTCCTTCATAACAATTTATAAATAGTAATAATAATTATAGAACCTTTATTATAATTTACTTGAGAGAGGAATTTTGTCCAAACATATTGAAGCCAAGATTTTAAACTTGAGTATTTAATGTTAGCAACCTAAATCTATATTAAGGCACCTAAATAAGTGAACCTAGTCTCAGACATAGTGTTACGGCTGTTATTTGTCATTTGTTTGGCAATAGCAGATAGAGGTCCCAACTAAGATCTGGGCTCCATTGTGCTAAGTGCCGTACAGACACTTAGTAAGAGACAGTCCCTGCCCCAAAGAGCTTACAATCTGAATAGAGACGACAGACAAAGGGTGGCTGGGGAAACAGAGGCCCAGGAAAGAGAAGTAACTTGTCCAAGGTCACACAGCAAATCAATAGTAGAACTAGTCCCTATGGGTATTCATTGTGGGTGATTTCCAAGCGGTGCTTAGTTAGGAGGAAAGTTCAAGGAGGTAATTGGCACCACTGTGTACAGGGTTGCTGGATCAAAGGATCCATCATCTGCTGAGGACTGAGTCAGAGCACTGTGCCTGGTGAATGTATGGACAGAACTCCAAGTAGTTGCTCTGCAGATTTCAGAAAGAGGGACATCTTGCAGTAATGCTACTGAGGCAGCCTGTGCCCTAGTTAAATGAGCTTTGATACCACACGGAAAAGGAGTTTCTGCAAGCTGGAGGAGGATGCAGCCAGAGACCCATTTCAAGAGTCTCTGAGAAAAGATGGCTTCACCCTTCATTCTTCTGACAAATGAAACAAACAGACAAGGAGATTTTCAAAATGTTTTTTGTCTGATCCAAGTAAAAAGTCAGGACTCTTCAAACATTTAGAGTGTAATCTTGTCATCTCTACTGTTGTAGGGATTTGAGTAAAAAACAGAGAGATGAATCATTTGCTTCAGATGGAAGTCTGATAGGACCATAGGAACAAACTTCAGATGTAGTCAGAGGGACTTCTTGTCTCTGTTAAAGACGGACATGGGCACCAAACTCATCTACCTTCCAAGCTGAAGTGATCGTTGTCAAAAAGGCCACTTTCACTGTTAAATACAGGAAGAAGGATGAATCCAAGGACTCAGAATGGTGGCCACGTAAGTGCTGCTAGTAATAAATTCAGATCCCAGGAAAGATTTAGGTCGAGGGACTGGAGGGAAAGTTCTCATACCGCTTTTAAGGAATTGGACTGTCGTGGGATGAGTAAAAACTTAGTAGCTCTCTACAGGAGGATGAAATGCGCTGATGGCCGCAAAATGCATTCTCAATGAGCTGGCTGAAAGTCATGATGTCTTTATGGAGAGGAGGTAGTCAAGAATACAGCGAAGTTCTGACTCTTTCAGAGAAAGTGATATTTCTGGCCCCACAGGGGAAAAACACTTCTACTTAGCAGCAAACAGCAACATGTAGAAAGTTTTCTATTAGTAAGCAAGATGGATTGCACCACTTTTGTGCAGGTTCATTCTATGCTTGTTGCCCAACCAAAAACCAGATTATGAGCTGGAGGGAAGTTGGGTTGGAAAGGCTGGTTCTGCCCCCATTTTGAGAGAGTAGTGTGGGAAACTATTGTTCGTGAATGCACCTATGGGTGGTCACTTGCAGGGCCATGGTGAAGCAAAACTGATGGAGCAACTATCACTCTGTGTTCTCCAAAAAACCTGATGTATGAAAGGAATAGGAGGGAAGATATACATTAATGGTTCTGACCATGGGAGTAGGAAGGCATCCCACCTGGAGTCCAGAACCTGGCTGTTGTGAGATCTAAGTATTTCTGGTTTGCTAAGGGACAGGTACCCCCATTGTTGGAAGATTTGTTGGACCACCAAAGAGTGGAGCTCCCACTGGTGGTCCTCATTGAACTTCCTGCTGAGCCTGGCTGCCAGGGAATTTATGACTTCTTGTAGCGGGGTGGTCACCCGCTCCTGCCTGGAAAGACTTAAAACAGCCCTGGGAGAGGGCTGTGGCAGGGGAAAAGCTGGGCTGATTGGGAGGCAGGCTCAGCTGGGGCCATGCCCCAATCAGGGCCCAGCTGGCCCTATAAAGGCTTGAGCCAGGAGCTCAAGCAGAGAGTCTCTCTCTCTGCATTCAGAGGGAGAAGGGCTTGGCTGCGGCGAGCTAGAGTCAGGGTACCTGAGTGGAGCAGGGCTGAGGAAAGGCAGAGGAGCCGGGGAGCTCCAGCCTGGAAAGTCCCAGGCTGCGGCCTAGCATAAGGCTAATAGATACTGGGGGTTGCAGAGGGCAGCCCAGGGGTAGGCAAAGGCAGCAGGTCCAAACCCAACTTTGCCAGTGATGAGTAGGCTGATACTGCAGTCTGCCCCAGGGCATGGGGACTAGACAATGACTGGCAGTAGCCGTATACTGAGGCGAGGTGGGGATAGTGGGTGGGGGTTCCCCTGGGAGGGGGAGACCCAGAACTCTGGGGGTACTGCCAGGGGGCAGCACCCATAGAAAGGGACACCAGGGTCCTGGGAGGGACACGGGGCCAGCGGCACGGCGGATCACCGGCCTGCAGAGGGCACTCCGGAGCTGGGACGAGCTAATTCCCATGGACGACCAGCAGGAGGTACCGCAGGGGTGAGTCCAGCACGCTTACACTCCTGGAAGATATACGTGAAAAGGGTGATATTGTGCTGGATGCACCAGTTCCATAGTCATACCTCTTCCCTACATAGTGGTGTGATCCTCACTCCTCACTGCCTGTTTATATAACAAATAGTGGTCACATTGTCTGACCTGATCTGGACATGAGTGGAACGGAAGATGGGTAGGAAGTGTCTGCATGTCTCATGGACAGTCCATATCTGTAGCAGGTTGATATGAAGTGTGGTCTCCTGTGGGGTCCACAAGCCTGGGGCTATGTGTTCATCCAGGTGTGCTCCCCAACCCAGGAGAGACGTATCAGTAATTAGACTCTTCATGGGAGGAGAGGAAGTGAAGGGGATCCCTCTATACATGTTGTTTCTTTCCATTACGTGAGAGAGGCTCAAACTGGAAGGGAGAGGAAGACCTACTTCTCTAAGGAGTTCTTGTTCAGAATATAGACTCATTTTAACCAGGTCTGAAGTCTTCACATGTGCGATCTTGTGAATTGGGTCACACAGGTGCATGCCACCATCTACTCAAACAGCATCAGGAAGAGGGCTGAGGCATATTAGAGCACTGAGGTCCATCAAGACTAGAAACCTGTCCAGTGGTAAGTATGCTTTGGCTATGGTTGAGTCCAGGGCTGCTCCAATAAACGCTGTAGTCCATGTAGGTGTTAAAGTGGACTTTCTTGGATTTACCTGAAGCCCAAGGACAAGCACAGGTTCAGTAGGGTAATCACTGCCATCTGTACTTACTGGTGGGGCAGACCCTGAAGGAGCCAGTCATCAAGGCAGGGAGATATGTGACAGTTGAGTCTGTGGAAGTTGGCTGCTACCACTTCCATGACGTTCGTGAATACCCTTGGGGAAGTTAATAGCCCAAAGTGGAAAACGTTGTACTGGAAGTAGTTCGTGCCCACCATAAAGTGCAGAAATCTCCTGTGGGCCAGGTGAGAATCTTCCAGTGAGTGGCATACCTCATCCATATTGTCTCTGAACAGGGTATTCCCTTTGAAGGAGAGGTAGAGGTCCTCCACTGTTGCTTGTATCTCCTTAGGGAACCCAGATGTCTATAACCAGGAGGCTCATCTGATGACCATTGAGGTCGCTAGTAAGAAGGATGCCATGTCTACTGCATCAAGTGATGGCTGTAATAGTGACCAGGCCACGAGCTTCCCCTCATCGAGTATGGCCTGAAATTGAGGCTTACTCTTTGGGGACAGTTTTTCAGAGAACTCTACCAGCCTGTTGTAATTGAAGAAGTCATACTTCAACACGAGGGCTGGTAGTTTGCAATCCTGAAGAGGAGGCTGGCTAAATAGAATTTCTTTTGTCCCAATAGGTCCAGCCTCTTGGCTGCTTTATCTTCAGGGTGGCTTTTGGAAGGTAGAGTCTACTGTGTTAAGTTGCCTCCTCGAGTACCAATGAGTTAGGGTGGGAAAATAAGTATTCAGTTCCTTTAGGAAAGACAAGATACATCTTTTCAGCTCTTTTAGGGGTACGTGCACACAGGTGGACAGGATCTGCCAAAAATGTCCTTAGCCAGGTCAAAGATGACTTAATTCATGGGTAAGGCCAGCTTGGCAGGAGCCATTGAATGGAACATGTCAAGCAGCTTGTGTGTTGGGTCCTGCACTTCCTCCAATGAAACCTGGAAGGTGTTGACTTTCCTCCTGAGCAGCTTTTGGTATTGCCTGTAATCAGCAGGTGGAGAGGGAGAGATGGGCAGTACCACCTCAACTGGGGATGAGGACAAAGCCATAGGTGACTGCTCCAACTGTGCAGCTTGATATTCTACCAGTGTTTCTAACAGTGTTTCTTCTCTACATGTTGGAGGGTGAGGTTAGTATCTGCAGTATTCAGATTCCAGGACAGGATGGAAAGGTCCCAAGTGCCCCAATGTGGTCACATAGGGTCATGAGGGTAGAAAGGTGGACCATACATTGGGTACCAGTGCTTCCTTGGTGGTAAATATGGATTCTGCATATGGGATGGTCTTCATGGATCCCCAGAAGTCCTACCAGGACTGGGCTTTTGTGGTGAGGCTCTTGGCAGAACCATTGATACCTCCAACTCAAGAGGTGGGGCTGTTAGTGTCACCTGCATGAGGGTGGCAGGTGAGTTGGGGAGAGCAGCCTGATGTCATAGCTCTGTTGAAGCTGGGTCACGGAGTGGTGGATGGACAGTGTTTCGATGTCCTGTACTTACACAAGTCCCATCAGGATCAGGGTCTCTGGATCTGAGTAGATCCCCAGATCCTCTAGAAAGGTGTATCTTGGTTTTGCCAAAGGAGCACTGGCTGCATCTTCAGTGTTGAGACTGACAATTAGGTACAGGCCCAACAGTTCAGAAGAAAATCACCGTCCCTGTGAAATTAGCCTTGTTGGATTTGCCCATCCAGAATCCAGCCCCAGAAGCTAATTTGGGAGGTGTTAAATGCAGGAGCATGGCTATCTCCTGGGCCCTCCAGAGCCCAACAACGTACCCTTCAGGATTTTCAAACAGCCTGTGAGAGTCCCCAGTTTCACTGGCAACTATTCACAGTCCCTCATCTTGTACTCACTCCACAGATCCCAAGCAAGGGGCTGGGACATGTGGGGCTACAGTACCCACTGGGAAAATATATTAACATCTTTATTGGCCTCTCCATCCAACTGAGTCTTTTCCCCATAAACAGAACGGCCCCCGTGATACCAATTTCCCCCTTTCTGCTGAGCGTGTAAAAAAAATCTGTGGCTATCAAACCGGCACCTAATGGAAGCCACAAATATCTAATGACAAAGGGCCCCTTGGACCACTCTGCTTGGGCGTTACCACCAAACTGCCCTCACCAAAAGCAACTGCCCTCAGACAGGCCCTGCCACCACAGCTGCATCTCAATGAGGCCCCAGCCTGCAGCCTGTAATGGTTACCCTGGTAACAGTGTTCTGGCTGAGCAAGATATTGATTACCCTGAGGAATGAGTTTCCACTAGGAGAGAGGCTCAGATAATGTGATAAGGGGAAGGGGGCCAGGGAAGAGGTTAACAGGGGAGGGGGAGGAAATCACCTTTGAGCAAGGGAACAAGTAGTTAAACGAGAAAGGTGGTTTCAGAGAGATTGTTATGGTGCTACTGTGAACAGTGAGGCCTCCAATCCAGGAACTCTGTACTTCTGGCACTGAGCTCCTATTGAAGTTAGTGGAAGGCGAGGGACCTCAGCACTTTGCAAAATCAAGCGGCAGGGCGATAGTGGGGAATCCCCTCCCTCTCCTGTCCTTTCCCACCAAAGCAGGTGGTTGGAAATAAGTCTTCCCCCTGTTCTCACGCATTTGTCCTATCCTCCCTCCTCAGGGTAAATAACTGCGGTGAGATCTCTCTTGTATTGAGCTCTGCATATTCAGAATGGGAACTGCACACCCTCTGCCTGCCCACTCCCTTGATGCCTAACTCCCACCCCACACCCAAGGTGAGATTCTTTTCAGTTTCCTTGGAATTAATTTTAGAGAAGTTCTTCCCCAGCAAGCCCCCAAACCACATGAAATAACACACCCAGTTCAGGCGTTGATCACAAATCCAAAACTGGGGCCAGGTTTGTGAGCCTTCAGACAAAGCCCAAGGCCCCTCCCACCACATGGATTCTGGGGCAATGATTTGGATTGAAATTAACCGGTAGCTTGTTCAAAGCTTTGGGGATACTGTGGTTTTGTCTGAGATTTTCTGTGAGTTAGTGATTTTATTGGAAAATTAAACTCAAAGGAAAGTGCGAAAGGTTAGGAGGGCAGAGGATATGTATCTCATACAAACCAAAACCAAAGTAAAGTGTGTTGCACCTCTGCAAACAACTACTGCAGAAACTGGTGCCGAGCTCTCTTGCCCTAGTAACTCTTGCAGATTTACATGTTGTGCTGGTCCAAAGTGCAGCATTAACTACAGTCATTGGGGAAAGGGAAGGAAGCAGCCAAAAGAGATAAAATAATTATAGCACCTATCCCTTATTTAACATAAATACTCCATTATGCTACAATAATGTGCCCAATCACAGCAACTTACAGTAGTCTTCACATTTGGAGCAGTTACTGCAGAGTACTGAAGTACCGGAATACTGGATCTGTCCCTTGGCAGGAGGAGGAGCTGCTTGCCCCCTTTGCTCCTAAGATGTCTCCCCTCTCTTAGCACACAGAGTAAGGTCTCATAACGCTGATTGCTTCCACAGCCAGTTGTCACCCTGTGGCACTGATTCTGAAACCCAGTGACAAAACACCTTCCCCAATTTCCAGCATCCTCCCTGGTAACTTTCAAATGAACCACCCTTCATGCAGGTTGTGGTTCCCATCCAGCATGCTTGACACCAGCAGGAATTGTACCAAGATGCATCCGTACAACGATGCTTGGAGCACTTGACTATCCCCCCAGGGAAATAGCTGCCAGTCTCATCTAGTAATGGTTAATATCCACAGCATGAATCTGGGAATTCCTCTGCCTCACTGGAGCTGCCAGCTCAAAGTTCCTTGTGTGCTTTGACATCTAACTTTACTGATTAATGGTTTGAAAAATGCCCCTGAGCCTCTGGGCTCTCAGTTCTTAAGGAGTGCAGATTCTGGGTAAAAACAGTTCATGATATATATTGTATTTTTTCATAGTTTATATTAGGAGAAACCACTGAGAGCAACAAGACTATGGCCTCCCACTGGTTCTCTTCTAGCTATATGTACCTAGGAATTTACATGACCTCTCCATGACCATAGTATCCGAGCATCATCCAAATATTCAAAAATAGAAACAATAACACCATTGCTTCCGTATGACTTAGATGTTTCCATATCCATACAGCCAAGAAAAGGGTCTTCTCATGCCAGCAGACCCTGCCCCTTCTCTTCTTGCATTATACTGGACCCATGTTAAATTTTTTCTCTATCTCCAAACTCTTACGTTATCACTCAGGGACTTTGTGGTAAGGTTAAAATCAGGCCTTAAAACCTCCATTCTTTCATTAAGGGGCAGCTCTGATGGTCACTCCCAGCCAAGCGTTGGGAGAACTTGGCAGAAGCCATCTGGCAGCAGATGAGCCACAAACGGCTTAGGTCTGTGAAGCAACCAAAAAAAAAAAAAAAAAAAATCAGATCCTTTTCTGGCCGAGATCCTCCATACTCTGCAAAAATCAGACAAGGAACCTCCTGAGAATAGGACTTTTAAAAAAAGAGATTTCCTGAACCTCTGACAACCAGTTAACTCAGAACCACCTCCAATACGGCCTTTTTGGCACTTTTGACTCTCTTCTTGGTCAGGATCCAGATATGCAGAGGCAAGGCAGTAACAGAACAGATTTATTTACATTGTTTCCAAGCCTCAGAATATGTTTGGATTACCTTTTGGGCCAAGGTTCTGGTCCATTTTTTAACCAAAACAGCTGGCCATCCCAACTGCAAAGAGAGGCAATAGGCACAGGGACAGAAAAGCTCCAGGAATGCCAGGCTAACAAGTTCTGTGCAGCTCCATGAGCAATATTTTATGCTAACTGTTTAATGACCAAATTTGTGTATTTCCTAATAGTCTGCATGTAACCATAAACTTCAGTGTTAAAAAACCGTGTACGCTGAGTGGTGGTGAAAGGCAGCCCTAGTAAACAAAGTTATTTATTAACACAGCAATAGCAAACCAAGCTTCCCCCACACATTTTCCTGCCAGTATCCCTCAACCCTGAGATGGGCTGAGGGGACTTCCTTTAGGGAAAACAGGGGACTTCAGTCTCTATAAACTGTGCAGTTCTTGCTTTCTCTGCTGGGTCTGCCAATTAGTGTAAGGCACGATGGAGAGTTTGTAGGGCAAAAGCTAGAAATTGAGACCCACCAAACTCATCCCACAGAGGCTTACCAAACATCCATTAGATGGCAACCGCTTTTGAGCCTTATTGATTCAAATCACAGGCCTACAGATAAAATGGTTTTGTAGCTTGTTAGCAATGTCATAAGAACATAAGAACAGCTATACTGGGTCAGACCAAAGGTCCATCTAGCCCATTATCCTGTCTTCCAACAGTGGCTAATGCCAGGTGCCCCAGAGAAAATGAACAGACTATAACAGGATTCATCAAGTGATCCATTCCCTGTCACGCATTCCCAGCTTCTGGCAAACAGAGGCTAGGGACACCATCCCTGCCCATCCTGGCTAATAGCTATTGATGGACCTATCCTCCATGAATTTATCTAGTTTTTTTTTTAATCCTGTTAAAGTCTTGGCATTCACAACATCCTCACAAAGAGTTCCACAGGTTGACTGTGTGTTGTGTAAAGAAATACTTCCTTTTGTTTGTTTTATACCTCCTGCCTATTAATTTCATTTGATGACCCCCTAGATCTTGTGTTATGAGAAGGAATAAATAACACTTCCTTATTTACTTTCTCCTGAGGTATCCAGTCCCTCATACAATGCTAACGTCACACCTTGGATACTGAGGCTTCCTGTCTGCAACGATGACTATTAAAATGAGTTCTGACCTTTTGGAGATTACACAGACATGATCTTGCATTCTCTGGACACATATGCAAGATCTTCTACCTGCTGTTCTCATGTCTTTCAAATACACTCAGAAACCAAATGCCCCACCCTGTTCTTACAGGGACAGCTCCTATTAACCAAAATGCAAAACATAAAAAATACAACAATATAGCGAACACCACCATATCCAAATTCACTTCTAAATACTTTGTTTTGCAATATAAAATCATTTCATCAAGTATAACTATTCAAGAGTCCTCACAATATTATTATTATTATTTATTTGCAGTACTGTATTGCCTAAGAGCCCTACTCATGGACCAGAACCCCAGTGTGCTAAATTAAGAGGGACTCACATAACTTTTTCTCCCCCACATGCATCATCATCAGGGTATAAATCAGCAGCCTTCAGATCCACAATGGTCTTTCACTTCAGCTATAGGAGTAACTGGTGATGCAATAGCTGATATCCTCTATGTGGACCAGCCCATAGAGGGAAGACCAACACACACTTTGTCAGTGCCCTACACTATTTGTGAGATGGTACTGGACTGGTCAGTGTCAGTATTCCAGCCTTGGGGGACAGAATGCAGTCTAATGGTTAGAGACTTTAGGTATTCAGGAACATAATTTGATACACTCTGAGTGGCAAGCTGGCAAAGTGGATGAAATTTGGGTCTGTTATATTAGAGACTGGGATTATGTTCCAAGCTGTGCCTGACATGACCTTGTGCAACTTCTAAGTTATCTTCTCTATAAAATGGGGAGTTGCCTCTCCCAAAGGGTTCAAAGCCTTGGTTAATAATGGTTTGAAGTGCACAGAAATATTAACAGCAGTCAGTGGAAGAGCTGAAACAAAAACTCATGATCTCCTGGCTTGCAGCTCAGTATTCCTTCCTCTTGGGTATTTTGTGGGAAAGTCCCTCTCTCCCTCTTGACATTTTTATTCAGATGCGAGAAGGCATGTCTACATTGCAAATTAAGGTGTAATTGGAGTGCAAGTAGGCACACCTGCACTAGCTTTAATCTAGCTAGCCTGGATAACAATAGCAGTGAAGACGTGGCGGCATGGGCTTCAGTGAAGGCTACCCACCCCAGTACAAGCCTACCGGGTATCCTGGGTACATAATCAGTATACTAGCCCACGCTAAGGTCCATGCCCCTGCTATTACACTACTACTGTTACCTGCACTAGCTAGTATAAAGCTAGCACAGTTAAGCCTACCCATGCTACAATTCCACCTTAGCTTGAGGTATAGACATACACTGTTACCCAAGATGCATGAATGACACTTGACAGATCTGGGAGTGTGAATATCATCCCTTTGAGATGCATATGTCTCTTATACTATGAAAAGAAACCCCCCCAGAGAAGTGGAGGGTGAGGGGAGACTCCAAACAGCTACCTTGCTTTCCAAGCCATCACAAAGCTAAGCTTTCACACTGTCCCCCCCAAGTTTCTGATGCCACAGTAATCAGTGCAGCATCAGAACCTAGAGAAATAGGAGTCTCAGCAAATGCTCTTCCTGCCTTCTGAACCTTCAGGTCTGTGCAGATTTATTCAGCTTTGATACCTGGGGGTCGGCATTTGATTCTGACAGTTTGAAGTTTCTGAAACCCACAGAGGCCAATGGATGGTGAATTCTGTGTCTCCAACCAAGTCTCTCAAGACCTAACTTACAAGATGTATGTAGGCTGCTTTCTTAAACTCAGTGTTACCAAGACGCACTGGCTGGGTAGAGAGGCCTGAATTCCAAAGTGGGTCATTACTCATGCAATTCTGTCCCTTCTGGAATTCAACCAGAGATCATGCTCACAGCAGGAAAGTGCCTGCTTTCAAATAGATGGCAAACCGCACATAAAGCAGCCTCTTCAGATAACTCTCATGTCTCCATACACACCATGGTAGCTTCTCTGACCTCCCCAGAAAGAGTTCCATCTAGGGTTGCCAACTTTGTAATATTTAAAAACCAGACACTCCAGCAGTAGTTCTGGAACCTCTCTGCCCTGCCTCTTCCTCACGAGACCCCGCCCCTTTCCCGCCTCTTCCTCCAAAGGCCCCATCTCCCATTTGTTCCTCTTCCCCCAGCCCACCATCACTCACTGATCTTCCCCTCGCCATCCCCTATGCCCAGGTCAGGAGGGACGAGTCAGGGCCGGGAGCTGCAGCCACCCAACACAGGTAGGAGGCAGCCTGGCTGAGTAGGGACTGGTGCGGGTGATGACGCAGTGCCTCCCCTGTCCACAGTAACCGGACTTTTGGTGCCCAGCCAGTAGATCTGACCGGACACTATCCTTTTTGACTGGACTTTCCCATCAAAAACCAGACACCTGGCCACTCTAATTCCATCTAGTCTTTCCAGTAGCCTTACTGCTTTCCCCACTATATAGGGGGTGATTATTTATAACTGTATTTGTTTCCTAAGACTAATGTGAGACAATGAAGGGGAGTGAAAGAAACTGTTGTACATCATGATCAGCTTCAAAAATGGAACCCCACAGATAATATGCAAGAAACCCATGGATCACCACACCTACCTTCACAGATCCAGTAACTACCCAAAACATACCAAGAAATCTGTTACCTTAAGCCAGGCATTCAGATACCACAGAATATGCTCTGAGGAGAAAATCCAGGGTATACACCTTAACACACTTAAATCGCCTTCACCAAACAAGGACACTCCACCAGAGAAGTAGATCACATCATGCAATGAGATCCCCTTCCCAGAGACCCCAGCAGCCAATCCCCTCCCTCAGACTGTGCTGCAGGTATTTAGCTCTCTCTAGGACTCAGCACTGCTCTTACATGGTCCACTGCTTCCCGTCTATCCCAGCTCCCGGCACAGCGTGGTGCCCCAGACCTAGTGGTGCCCTAGGCCTATTCTGCATATGGCTAAGGACGGGCCTGAATGAGACCCACAAATGCTTCAATACAGGGAAAAAACCCTCCAACAGCACACCCCTAGCTGTCACCTATCACCCCACACTGGAACTCATATGAGTATCATTAAACAATTATAACCCATACTTGATGGGAATCACATCCTAAAATAAATCTTTCCTGAACCCCCTCTTCTGGCCTTCAAGCAACCCCCCAACCTCTCCAAGCTCATCATCAAAAGCAAGCTCCCCTCGAACCAGGACCCACAAACTCAAAGCGACACCAGATACTGCCAGAACAAAAGATGCAAAATCTACAGACATTTCTCCACTGCTACAATGACCAACACACCTCGAAACACATCTCTCAAGATCCAGGGGATTGACACATGCCTATTGCCTCATCCAGTGCATTAAATGCCCCAATAACAACTATACAGGTGAAACAAGACAATCTCTATGCTCTGGAATGAATTCACATAGAAGAATGATTAAAGACAAAAACACCATATCACCCATTGGCAAACACTTTTTACAAAACAATCACTCCATATCTGACCTCTCAGTCCTCGTCCACACCTTTAAATGATGAGTCTGGGAACTTAAATTTATAACTCTGCTAAACACCAACAATCATGCATTTAATAAAGACACGGGATTTATGGCTCACTACAACAATCTGTAACCCACTAATCTTCCTTTGTCCTGTGAATGAAGAGGTGTTAACGGTTCACTTCACTTTGAATTGTCTCTTGCAACATGTGTTAACTCCTTATCTGTTCCACCTTGTATTTAGCTGTGACCCTCTGAGTACATTTCCCAGACCTGAAGAAGAGTCCAAAGCTTGTCTCTTTCACCACCAGAAGATGGCCCAGTAGAAGATTTTTTTCACTTGACCAGAGCCTATTACCTCACCCACCATGTCTTACACAACTCCTGTCAGTTCTGTGAATGGCTCCAGCCAAGGCTAACTGTCTCTGCTCAAGAGGTCCAGTGATGGGCTGGCAGGGATGCTGCAAGATGGGATTGAGATGCATTGGCAGAATTGAGTGTGGGAAACCCAGGACCAGAATAATAGGGGAATGCAGGATAGAGTTGAAAAGCCCTAGCAGAGACGTGTGAAGGAAGCCCAGGCCTGGAACAAAGTGGATGCTACAGGGCAAGATTGATTGCAATCAGCAGTCTTGCTCAATCCCTATTTATATATGGAAAACTTTACATGGCTTCTTAAGTTCCCTTTAAGATTTATTTTCATTTTTAAAAAGTAAATGACGGTTTATATGGAAAATTCTGATGCTGGTTTCAAGCCCTCTAGCTTGATTCACTTCTGTGGGTAAATCAGAATATTTATGCACCATAGTCCGGTTCTGCCCCTTCTAATGTCAAAGCACCTGTCCTGTCTCTCTCCTCTGCAGATTAATCATTCAGCAAAAGAGTTTGCTAGAAATGCCCAGCACATTGGCCAGTTAGCTCCCATCACTCATACAATGCAGACTTGGCTGTTCAAATCAATATTCGTTAGCAGGTGAAATGAGCTCATTTCATACATGTTCTAATTAGACAATAGAGATTATTACAAAACACCTGCAATGTTTGTAATCATTTAAAATAATGAGAATCAATATTAGCTTCCAAAGGCACCATATGGTAAACGCTCATTCCAGGCATGTGGTCCCTGATAGGCTTTCAATGTTTCAAAAATTATCATTAACATTTTTTAATTTGAAAGAACTTACTCACAGTTAATGAATCGGCTGCCGGTTTGTCCTCTGCACGGTGACCGTGTCTAGAAGCCGATTTAATTGCAATCCTCCTCATCCAGATTTGAAGGACCTGCTTCCTTGGTGGATGATTCTATCAGACCAAACCCACCAGCAAAATAACTTTCTCCAACTCTGTAGTGCCTTTTATCCAAGGATCTCACAGCCCTTTGCAAACATTTATAGCAATGAAGCCTCACAACATAGCATAAAGTAGCAAATCCATGGCCCTCTAGGGACTTTACACTGCTGAATATGCATGCTCAGCATGGCAACCCAGAACTTCACAGAGACAGTACTAAGATTCCCCTGGTCCATAAGCACCAGCCCCCGTCATTTGGATTATAGGAGAAGCTCCATTCGCTATTAGTTGTATAGAGCATTGGACACACAGTTGAACAGTTCTGATTTAATCCAGTAAAAGACCATGTGCTCTCTCTCATACACACACCAGTTCATTACAGTTTATATAAATATGGAATATATACACATCTGCTTAACTTCAAGAATAAAAATTAAAATACTGTAGATACAACTATTCCCCATTTATTTGTGTGTATTTAACTGAGATTGTAAACTCTTCAGGGCTTTGTTTTCTTATATTTTTCAGTAAAGCAGCATGCACATCTAAGGTACGGTAGAAGTAATAATTAATAAATAATAAAGCAAATATAAATATCCCTGTGAGGTAGCTATTACTCCACCTATTTTACTCAGGGCAAACTGAGACACAAGACAAGTTAAGTGACTTGCCTAAGGTCACACAGCAAATCAATGACTGAGCTGGAAATAGAATTCATGTCTCCTGACTCTTAGTTCCCCTGTTCTCACCACTGGGTATACACCACGGGAACATGAAATCTTGCCCAAAGTCTAGATGACTGAAGCTTAAGGCTGTTTCAAGTTCCCTCTCATTCAAAATTGGTTCACCCTAGCTCATTTCATTCTCCTGAAATACTGCATAGAGGATAATAATATTTTTCAAAGGCCATTAAGAGCAGGCAATTGATAATACAGTCCTACAGCATGGAGACATGCATTTAATCTCAGAGGATGGCAAGCAAGTCAAAAGCTTCCTAGTTTAACTACAGTCCCCCAGTTTGCACTGGGCAGCTTCTCTCCTAGAAAGCACTGCAGGCAACTTTGTGTATTTTGAATCCTGGGAGGCCTGAGACAACTGAGTAAGAGACGGATGAAGCTGAGCAACCTCATTTCTTTGGCTCCTCCAACTTGGTGGAGGTTAAAAAATAAATTGGATTTGGAAACAAATCTAAATAAATTTAAAAATAAAATGAAATGAAATATCCATCTAAGTGTCCACTGATTCTGTTTCCAAATATATTGGGCTTTGGATGCTTACAGGGTTCAGGGACAGTACCAGAGGCAGAGAGGGACAGGTCAGAACATAGATCATGCTAGAGGGGGTTTTGCTGCTAAAGAATAATTAAATAATATGACATTTATCTGTCAACTTTCATTCCAACTGTTTTATTTACAACATGTTTGATTCACTTCACTCTTCACTAAAGTGCAGCCACTTTTCTGCCATACTACACAGTTGTTTAGGACAGGAAGTGAAGAATATATTGCATCCAGCTAAACTGCAGGACAAATATAGGAAGGTCTGAGTGTAAATTTAACCAAGGCACCAATGCGAATACCAACTCTTCTTGAAAGTGGCCTGGGATCTTTAATGATCATAAAGGATCGGGGCCTCAGTGTTATATTTCATCTGAAATATGGCACCTTCAGCCACATAAAGCCCCCTAGCACCATGCTGAGACATTAGTTCAAGGCCAAGTCGAGAACTGAAAGACAAAGCCTAGTGAATAATCAACCTCAGGAAAGATTCTGTCCTCTGCCCTGGCAATAAAAACAGGATTTTTTCCATTTTTTAAATTTGTTTTTTGAAATTTTGAAAAATGTCAACATTCCAAGAGAATATTTCAATCACCGAAACAGCTCAAGCAGCTCTGCAGGTGGTCAAAAATATTTCAATGAAAAATGTAATGAAGTTTTTACAGATCTTTTTCCCCAATGAAAATTAGATTTTCATGAAAATGTCCGTCAAAAACTTGAAATTAGAGATATTTTGACCAGCTCTCATCCAGCCCCCATACACAGCTCCAGTGATATGGAGCAGAATTCTCCTGGGGCAGGCATGGGGCCAGGCACCTGTACTCTGCTGCCTCACAAGCCCCAGTGTATGGGGCACACCAAAGACAGGAGGAGAGAAAGTGCTTGGAGCATGTGTTGCACCACAGCCCATAAGCAGCCTGAATTGGGCCCAAGAAGCCCAGAATATGGAGGGCACCAAGGTGGTATAAAGCCACCATTGCCCTGTCTCCCGCAACCCTGTGAATTCTGTGCTGTCACTCCAGGAGGCACAGCACAGGATTGGATGCACCACATCTTTCAGGACTGCGGTTTCCCCAAGTCATCATCCACATGTGAGTTCTGATCAGCTGCAGAGTTACTTCATTTTGTACTAACTAACAAGATCACAGTCCAAAGTGGGATATAGCCCGAGGAATACTCTTTCCATGAAAGAGGAAAGCAAAAAAAAAAAAAAATCTGAAAAAGAATCACAAGCAGAAGTTATAGTGGGGTTTGCCCACAGGGAAGTAAATTCCCAGGGTTTCCAGCTCCCTTTATTTTTGAAAATATATGGACTGTTGCTTTAAATCATCCTGGTAAAATATTGCCAGCTAGAGAGGCTGCAATCAGGAATTCTCCGGGCATCGGTATTTGTCACTGTGATCATAATTCACAGCAATTCATAAACTTTTTCAGAATGCTGTGAACATATCTTCAGGGGGTTAATAAAACAGCTTTCCAGTCCTCTACCTCCTTCCATTGATAACTTATTCAAATTGTAATTGCCTGTAATGTGCACCCTATATCACATTACTACTTATGCTACATGCAGTCTCTGGGGCCATCAATCACCCCTGGCTGTCAGCAAAGTCCTTGTTCTTGCCCTACTATCGTAGCCAATGCACTGCTAATGCTCGAGACATCGTGCCCAAATAAAAGTGACATCCCGCACCCACTCCAGCCTGTGTTTATTATTTGGGATATTTCTTCTCCCCCAAGCCCCAGCCAGCCCACTACAAACAAATTAATTGTACAGCATATATTTCCAGGAGACCTATACGCATGTTTCACGGTGAAGACACCATCAAAGCCCATTTTATCTGCTCTGCAGAAAACGTGGAGTCTGAGTCTAGGTCTACACTAAGGGGATGGGGGGGTTTCAACCTAAGACACGCAACTTCAGCTACGTGAATAGCATAGCTGAAGTTGCGTATTTTAGGTCGACTTACCTGGCTGTGAGGACGGTGGCGAGTCAACTGCTGCCGCGCCGCCGTCGACTCCACTTCCGCCTCTTGCCGCGGTGGATTTCCGGAGTTGACGGCGGAGTCGACGGCAGAGCCATTGGGGATCAATTTTGTTGCGTCTTCACTAGACGCGAAGAGTCAATCCCCAATAGATCGATTGCTACCCAATCTGGCAGGTAGCGAAGACGTGCCCTCAGACTCTCATCATGTTTATGCCAGTTTTACACCAGTGACTTCAAGCCTGATCTGCAGCCACATATTATTTTACAGCACCCCCAAGCATGCTGGATTCTCCACAGTGTAAATGTGACGTGGTCTGTGCCCTGAAGGCCTTGCTAACATGTTGGAACAAGGGAGTAACAAAACACCAGGATGGGGCTGGTAGTGGGGAGAATATGCAGGGTCACGATGACCTGGTTACTCAGCACATGCTAGTGCACACCACAAAGGGTTCGTTGGTTTGAAATAAAGTGCCTGAACTATTTTTGTAGGTATTATGGCTCCTCCTCCTACTCTCGAACTGCACACACAGCTCTGCTGTTTTGCACCTTAATCCTGAACTGCATCTTCTCCTGCTATTTCAGACCTGGGCCCCACACTAGTCTTTCAAAGCACCCTAATTTTGAGCTGCAGCAACTCTATACTTCCTGGTTCTGGGCCTCATCTAAGCAGAGGATGACAATGAATAACAACACATATTACCATGTAATACCGTTATGGTCCTACTCACCTTCAAAGCACTTGACAAACATTCCGTTTTATATATGCAGCCTCATCCATGCGCATAGTGCTTTAGAAGCAAATTAATCCTCACAACACCTCAATGAGGTACAGTATGTATAAGCTCCATTTTATAGATGGAAACCAAGGCAGAGACTCTGACTTGCTCAAATTCACAGAAGGAGTACAGGGCAGAACTGGGATTATTAAAACTCAGGGGGTTTTGCTCAGAGGACGGCTCTCTCTCAAACCATGGGGGTAGTTCTGCAAAGTGGACAAACAGTCACTAGAGACTAACAAAGCCCAAACCTGATGTCCTTTTACCCTCACAACTTCCACCAACTTCCACCAGGTTGTTATAGCAGAACTGAAGGGCAGCCCAGGTGAGTGGATAGGTCAGCATACTCAGACCTACCTCAGTTCTATCCTGCCTCTGTCACTGACCTGCAAGTCACTCCACATCTCTGTACCTCTGTTTCCTCTCCCAACCCTTGTATGTCTTTTGCATTTAGACCGTAAGCTTTTTGGGGCAGGGACCATCTCTCACTGTTTGTTCTTTACCTCGCACAATGGAGCTGCTGCAATATACAGCATAATAATTTGGCATATTTAATATTGTGCCACCAAATCCTGTGATCTCACGCCTCTAGTGACACAAAAATGCTCTTTCTTTCATAAAGCCACTCCATTCTCCAAGGGCGTAGGGTGATCGCAACTGGCCCAAGCTCCAAGGAGAACTTGGTGGTCTCAGCCTAAACATTGTCTTATTTTTTGCAAGTGACTGACAAAGTGAATTGCTTGTGAAAGGGAGAGACAGCCCAGTCCTGTGACCAAGAGTGGAGGAGCTGATCAGGACATATAAGGTCCAGATCCACCACTGTTTTAGCACTCCAAATAATTCAAGGCTTGTGTACTACCCCGATTCATACAGACTGTCCCTCAGCCTAGCTGCCCAGTGTCCTAAATTACTGAACTTTCCAAATGAAGCTGCCCAGCCCAACCTAGCTTCTTATAATTATCTCTGTGCTGCTGTCAGATATGCTGCCTCTGAATTCCTGCTCCATCCAGGGCTTGCTGGCCTTGGGGTTTGGAGCCCAAGAGTTCTACCATCCTACATTTATTTGATCTTGGAAGTGCTGTAGCTCTAGCAACAGCCTCATCAGCCAGTCTAGCACATGTAGGTAAAGTGTATGCTGGAAGGCACCATACACATCTACACACCAAACACCATACCCAGACCTCTGAGGCCTTCAGAGAAATCAGGAAAACAGCTCTAGATCAGACCTTGAAACAAACAAGGTTTGATGAGATCTAACAGATAAGACCATAAGAACGGACATACTGGGTCAGACCAAAGAACCATCTAGCCCAGTATCCTGTCTTCTGACAGTGGCCAATGCCAGGTGCCCCAGAGGGAATGAACAGAACAGGTAATCATCAAGTGATCCATCTCCTGTCACCCATTCCCAGTTTCTGGCAAACAGAGGCTAGGGACACCATCCCTGCCCATCCTGGCATTGATGGACCTATCCTCCATGAATTTATCTAGTTCTTTTTTGAACCCTGTTATAGTCTTGGCCTCCACATCATCCTCTGGCAAGGAGTTCCACAGGTTGACTGTGCATTGTGTGAAAAAATACTTCCTTTTGTTTGTTTTAAACCTGCTGCCTGTTAATTTCATTTGGTGACCCTTACATGATGCACAGGAGTCCAAGCTGGAACCTGAAAGCTGAAGCTGGAAAACAACCCAGCCTTCAATCCCTCCACATAGAATACAACATGGCTCCCACATTTTAGATCAAACCCCTACACTGATACTGGCTCCAAAGCAGCCAACACTGCCTGAGTTAGTAGCAGGGGGACATAATGGCTGAGAAGGGTCTGTCCAGCAGCTTGACAAACATGTTACAGCTAACCTCCTCAACCCTCCTGGATTCTCTCCTTCCCCCATTCCTAGTGTCCCTTTGGGAGACGGACAAATTCTCACATACCTGGGTTCAAGGAAGCAGATCTTCCTCACTCTGGCAAACATCATGCTAGAGAAAGTGAAAAGGGATGGGATGATGAAGAACACATTTCTTAGGGAATCTTCCCCTCCTCTCTTCTCCCACAAGGGAAGGCCTTGGGAGCATACTTGGTCACAAAGGGATTGATCCAGAAAGTAACCAAGCATCCTCAATTCCTGCTGAAATCAGTGGGGTCATGAGTGCGCAGCACCTCTCTGGATCAGGCCCCAGACTACATTATTAGCTATCAAGGAAAATGCATTAGCTGAAATTGGATCTCCTCCTCCTCCCATCACTTAAGACAAATAATTTATCTTCTGAACGAACCTGAAGTGTACAAAATTCCACAGACTGCTTCTCAAACAGGAGACTTAACATTTCTGGGCAGGACTTCTTCAGAATGAGATTGCTTTCTTTCTGAGATTTACATTATCAGAGAGTCCGTTATTAGCCTGATATTTTATCTCTGACAATGTGAGAAATATTGCTGCCATAAACCCTGATGCCCTTAGTAAAAGCTGAACTACTTGGTGAAAGCTAATAAAGTGAGGAACAATGAAGGCAATTGCCAATGAATACTTGAGCACCAAACAAGGCAGCACGTCTCTCTCTCTCTCTCTCACACACACACACACACACACACTTCTTCATCTGACTCTCAGACACAAAGAAAAGTGAATCACATGGAGAGAAATCACTTCCAAATTGTACGATAGGGAGCAATTGTGCATTGGCAGCGAGACGGATTAGATGGTCTCTCTCATAGATCTTTTCCATCTTTAATTTCTGTGATTCATCTCCCCTTTTTAAGACCAGCATCTGTTTAGCTTCCTTGAGACATAAGTTCTACTCTTTTTGAGGATGCTGGTGAAGAGTTGGGAGGAGGATGTCTAAATGTACAGCATTGACACAAGACAACTTTCTACTGTATTTTTCATACCAACTCAACCCCAAAACACTTCACAGAATCAAAATGAAACCTCTACAGAGCTACAGACTAGCAGAGGGGGATATGAGTGAACAGAAATAAAGGCGAGCTACAGGAAGGCTGTTTTTGATGACACAAGGCTCTGACACCGACAGTGACAGGACTGTATGAAGGGAGAGGAAAGCTAGAATTAAGCAGAGGGAGCAGGGACGGGAGCAGAGAGAGACAAGGCCACTGAGATCAGCTGGGACAAGTCCACATAGGAGTTGAAAAATGAAGGCAATTTTGAGCTTAAGGACCTTATTGAAGCAATAATGCTACCTCAAAGGGTGCAGGATGCAAGCTTCTTTGGAGACTCATTCACTCTCCCTCTCTATCCTCACGTTCCCCATAGGGCTGAGTTGGGCTGCTTTTGCTGTCAGTCCCCAGTCAAACACTTGGCGAATGGTGTCAACGGAGAGTCTGGTTCTCCGTTCACAGAATGTAAATCAGGAGTACCTAGATATGAAGACATGGGAGCTACACAAGTGTAAAACCAGGGCGAATGAATGGAGAAGCAAGTTAAGAATGTTTTCAAAGGAGGGTGCCCAGGCCTGGAACTCCCTCCTTCTCAGGGTCTGTCCAGCAGGGCCCAAGTTTGATGACTTTTGTGCAGATAATTGCAAGACATCTCTTTGAACAGGCATTTTCCTAACAGCTGAATCTGGGGTCTGTTTGTTGGCAGACAGGGTGATTAACGTTGTGATCTGATTTTTGTTTCCCTTTGTGGATGCCTAGACACAGTAACTCTGATCAGTAGTAGAGAGTAGTAGAGAGTTCCTTTGAACTCCCTCCATGTAAGCTGCAATGGCCAGTGGTTTCCCCTCCCAACAGCTACATGGCAGCGCTCATATTCACGGGGGCCTTACCCCTCTAGAGGATAAATCCTCTCTTGCTCGTATCTGGATGGTAATTTGGCAAATTTTTCCATCTCACTGATCTCTGTCTCCTTTCCTCTCTCTCTTTCTCCCAGCAGCTGCGAAATGCCTGCCGATTATCATCCTCATTAAGCACGTTACTGTGCTAATGTCTCCACTATGCATGGCTTTAAGATATTTACATTACTCTAAAGTCTCACATGGGCTCCGGTGCTGAAATAATTCCCTGCTCAGCTTCCCTCTGCAGCCTGGAAGGCATGCGGGTCCATCTGCACACACATCACTGTAAGGGCTCCTAAGACCCCCATCACCTTGGTATTGCTTCATGACGTACAAGATTTATCTCCAAACAGATATTTTCTCTTCCCCATTCCCCAAACCCACAATTTTCCCCTTTCCAAGTTATGCTCATTTGGCTGCTCATGTTCTCAGATGCCTAAAGAAAGGTTCTCTTGGCTTCTTCCCCCTACACAACCTACCAGGCCCACTTCCCAAGCCTCCTCTCACCCCCTCAAAAGACAGGTATAATATAGGCAGGGTAGTTGTAGTCTTGTCAGTCCCAGGATATTAGAGAGACAGGGTGGGTGAGGTCATATCTTTTATTGGACCGACTTCTGCTGGTGAAGGAGACAAGCTTTCAAACCATACAGGCAATGGCAGAGCAAGTTTTGGATACAGACCAGCCATCCACTAACAACATGCCTCAACCTTGACCTGGAGAGACCATTTCTAAGAGGGAAGTGCAGTTCTTTGTGGCCCATTCAGCCCCTTAGCCTCTGTGCTGAGACTGCCTAGTAGGCAGTCAATTAGTGCCGGGGTGGTGGTGGTAACTTTAATGATGAAGATGCCTATCCCACTCAGTTCAAAGCAGGACTGAAATCCATCAACCCATTTCACAGAGGTCACCCAAGAACTGTCCAAAGCAAACTGCCATGAGTCACGGCCATCTACCATGGCCTGGATTCATAGCAGTGACCTCAATGTGAAAGGCTATGGATCGTATTTTCCATTCTCCTGGATCTAACCAGACCCCTGTCTACAAATTCATTGCCCTGCAGGTTCTGACATTATGGTGATGAGCCTGGTGCTTATGTTTAGAGAGACAGGTGAGTAAAGAAATCTATCTGTGGCCAGGAACCTAAAGGCCTTACTATGTCTCTACTGCCACGAACTACATCTCACCTTCCCTTTACTGTTAACTTTCCACCTTGGACATTTAATCCCTCAGCTGGCCAGGCTTTGGGCCAGATTCTCAGCTGGTGTAAACGGGCATAACTCCAGTGACGTCTAAAGAGCTACATCAGTTTAGCCCAGTTGAGAATCTGGCCCGTGTTCAGTTTAAGTTTGGGACCCTAATTGCTGCTGCATCAAGGACTGAGATTTATATGCTGCCCAATCTCCTTTTGGCCTGGCATTATCTGTTCCGCCGGTACTCAGATGTCTTGGCCCCGAGACAAAAGTGACAGGTGTTGATGTAAGGGACAGAGAAGGGACGCAGACGCTCCCTTTATTTTGTCATTGCACTTACCGAAGTGCTGTGAGGGAAATGTTACCGGGAAGCCATTAAAGGGCAACGCATGCTGGAGTCACAGCTACAGCTGAATGCAACATTTACTCTGCTGGGAATGACTGACTGGTTCAGAAGGGCAGGCCTGAGTCACATCCAGGCAATAACAACTAAATCATCAACTGGAAAAAGATAATGGCTCTGCCCAGCCCAGGCTTCCCTTGCAAACTAGCATGCCAGCCTCGGCCTCATCCCTGAGGGAATAGTTCACTCTCTTCTTCCATACAAGGAGAAGGATGACCTTGGAGTTAGCATCCAGAACTAGAAGTCAAGAGATCTTGCTTCTAGTTGGACCATTAACTCTTTGTGTGACCTTGAGCAAATCACTTCCCCATCTCTGCATTGGCTTTCTCTTGTGTAGAATGGGGAGACTGATCCTTCCCTACCTCACAATGGTGGTTGTAGGATAAGTGTCTGCAAAGTCCTTTGAGATCCACCAATGGAAGGTCCTATTGGGTTCCGGGAAGTGGGCAGGCACAAACCCGCCCACTACTAAAGGACCCTCCCCGAGCCTATGGGGAGGATCTACTGAGCCTGGGAACTCAAATGATTACAGGGGACAACAAAAAATACAACAAGGGAAGGTGTGAAGATCAAAGGGTCAAAACAAGGGAACCTGAAGGGGACACTAAGCAAAGAACCCCAGACAGCGCCCACTGCTCCTTAAAGGTGTCAAGGGAGCCAGCGGATGCCGCCCAGAGGAACTCTGCCCAGATGCGTGAACAGAGAAAGGATCAGAAATAGGCCCCAGAGCTGCAGAGAACCCCTCAGCCAACATCTTCTCCCGGGTATTATAGATGGCCACTTTGGCCATCACTAGGAGGAGGTTGACGAGGAGGTCCCGCGACTTTGTGGGACCATGGATAGGATGTGCAAACATGAGAAGGTGGGGGAAAATTGCAGCCAAAAACGCAGCAGTAGGTCAAGGAGAAGCTGGAATAGGGGCTGCATCCTGTCACACTCTAGGTAAACGTGCGCCAGGGTCTCCTTCATGCCGCAAAAGGGACAGGCATCGGAGACAAGTGTGAACCACACCAAGTACACGCCCATGCTCACGGCTCCGTGAAGGAGCTGCCAACCAATATCCCCGGCGGGCCATGGAACCAAGCTGGAATATAGGCTGACCCACTGGGGTTCCTCACCCTCAATAAGTGGCAATAGGTCCTGCCACTGAGAATCAGGGCAGGACACAAGGGTGGGGAAATGGAGCATATGGAGCACAAGTGTGTACAGATGTGCTCTTGGTGCGGTTCGAAAGCGAACTGGCTGTAGGTCATGCAGCCGGCTCAGGGTGTGTGGGTGGGGCGGCCGGGGGGGCCCTATAGCAGGATGGTCACCCTGCTCTTGTCCTGAAGGGCTTAAAACAGCCCTGGGAGAGGGCTGTGGCTGAAAAAAGGCTAGGCTGCTTGGGGGAAGGAGCCACAGGTGGGGCCATGCCCCAATCAGGCCACAGCTGGCCCTATAAGAGGGCTGAGGGCGAGACACACTCTCTCTCTAGCTTTCAGAGAGAGAAGGACCTGGCTGCCTGGGAAGCTAAGAAGGGCACCTAGGGTGGAGCAGTGCTGGGGAAGGGCAGAGGGAGCTGGGGAGCTCCAGCCTAGCAAAACCCCAGGCTGCAGGCTTAGTTAAGAGCCTACAAAAGGTACTGGGGCTGCAGAGGGGCAGCCCAGAGATAGGCAGAGGCAGTTGGTCCAATCCCCCTTGCCGATGATGAGTGGTTTATAGACTGCAGTCTGCCCCAGGGAGTGGGGGCTAGATGATGACTGGCAGTAGCCACTGAGGCAAGGTGGGGATAGAGGGTTGGGGGTACCCCTGGGAGGGGAGACCCAGAGACTGTGGGGGTACTGCAGAGGGCAGAACCCTGATGTAGAGGGGCACCAGGGTCGGGAGGGACAGGGGGGCCAGCGACAGGCAAGCAGAGGGCGCTCTGGGCTGGAAGAGCTAATTCCCAGGACAACCAGCAAGAGGCACAGCGCTGGTGAGTCGTCGCCCTGCCACAGGCCCTAAGAAAAGTTCTGGAGGGCCTAGGGTGTAGGGTAGACAGGTAGCAGCCTCCCGCAGGACCCACTCGAGATAAACCCGAGAAGCGGGCAATAAGGCTGCCCTCACCTCCTGAAGTATGCGCTGGGGAGTACAAAGGTTGGAGAGCTCTATGCACTGAGTGTCAGGGGATCCACCCAGTCTCCCCGGTCGTAGTCCAGGAGGTCTCCGATCCTAGTGACTTCTGCCAGGACCAACCTGTGGCGCACCGAGGGGGACTCCGTCACCTGCACACGGAGTTGGGGATTGTGTAGCAGGGGCTCCGCGAGGATATCCATCCCCTCCGCAGCCGCCATGGACCTGGTTGCTGAAACCAGTTCCCAGGTCTGGAGGAGGTCCTGGTAGAAGACCAGCAGCCCAGACAGGTCTCATGGAAGACTTCTTGGATGGAGATAAAGGAGCTGCCAGTCATATTGGAGCCCTCCGAGGTGGTGGAGGAAGGCGTGCACCAACGTGCTCCAAGTCGGACTACCTGCACCATACAGGTGTCTCTGCAGGGCCTGGAGGCAGAAGAAATGGACCTGGCTGTGGAGGCAAACCAGGCCCTGTCCTCCCTCGTCCAGAGGAAGACTGAGAACTCCTGCAGAAACCCAGTGCAGTCCTGGCCAGAAGAACTCCAGAGTCAACCTCTGGAGCCGGGCCAGGATCCCCGAGTCCGGGCTAAGGGTGTTGACCTGGTACCAGAGTATGGACAGGACTAACTAGTTAAGCACCAGTGTCCTCCCCAGCAGGGAAAGACACCGGAGCAGTCTTGTCCATCTCCACAGCCACTCACCCTGGCCTCCAAATTCTGCCAGTTCTCCGGTGGAGAAGGATGCGTGGAAGAAAGGTAAATGC
This sequence comes from Trachemys scripta elegans, assembly GCF_013100865.1. Lineage (NCBI taxonomy): Eukaryota > Metazoa > Chordata > Testudines > Emydidae > Trachemys > Trachemys scripta. Next base: position 39,773,449 of record NC_048301.1, read on the forward strand.
CGAGATAGAGCAGTGGACCTGCACTCCACCAAATGGCTTGAAGCGCGGGTGGGAGGGAGCTCGCCTGCCACCTGTCCCCGACCATCAGGCCAGAGCTCTTGACCCAGTTGACCCAGGTGGAGGCGGCTGCTGAGTAGATGGCCTGGCAGGTCTCCACAAGAAGTACGTCATCGTCATACGCTGACAGGGCCAGCCGCATTTCCAGCTCACAGAGCACCAACCCCGTCAACCTCCAGCAGAGGGGACAGAGGAAGGGCTCGATCATCAGAATATACAGCTGGCCTGACAGTGGACACCTCTGATGTACCCCTTGTCCAAAGCTGACTGGTTGGATCAGGGTCTAGTTGGGCCTGACCAAGCACTCCACAAAGGCATACAGCACCTGGAGAAAACCTACAAACTTGGGTCTGAAGCCAAACGCCCACTGAGCGCCCAGGAGATACCCATGGTCCATCCTGTCCAACGCCTTCTCCTGGTCCAGGGACAGGAGGGCAAATGACAGACCATCTTTACACCCAAGCTCCAAGAGGTCCCAGACCAAATACAGATTGTTGAAGATGGAGTGGCCTGGGGCAGTGTAGGACTGGTTGGGGTGGGTCACATCTGCCAGCATGGACCCCAGCTACAGAAGAGATGCCCTTCACTATGACTTTGTAGTCCACGCTGAGGAGCAAGATGGGACACCAGTTCCGAAGGTCGCGGAGGTCTCCCTTCTTCGGTAGCAAGGCAAGCACAGCCTGCCTGCACGACAGAGGGAGGACTCTGCTCCCCAAGGACTCAGCCCAGATGGTGACTAAGTCCAAGCCGAGGATGTCCCAGAACACGTGGTAGAACTCCACGATCAGCCTGTCCATGCCTGGAGATTTACTAGTGGGCAAGAGACAGAGGGCTTCCGAGAACTCAGACAGAATGAGAGGTAGCTCCAGCCAGTCCTGGTCGCCCATGTCCTGACTGTCAGGAGTTCAGTCCAGAGCACCCTGCAAGCATCAGCCTTGGTCGGATCCAGGAAGAATGGAAGATGCTGAGGAAAGGGCAAAAGATGACAGGAGTTTGATTTTTTACGCTAAACCAAAACAAATTTGATAGATGAGCAAGGAACAACAGACAAGGCTGATCTGTCTTGAGAACCTGTTTCTATCAGAAAAGAGCCCAGGGGAATCACACTGAAATGAACGGTGAGTGTCAGAACTCAAAACAAACAGTTCAAGAGATAATGGTCATTATGACGCTCCTCACTTGAGGTCAGCATGTGTTCTCAAACCATTCAAATGCACTTCCCTCCCCATATATCCCACCGATCACTGCAGGGTTGTTCCCAACGGTATAATCTCATTGTTTTCTCCAGTCCCGTTTGAAGTTACTCCAGCTGGGGCTTCTGTGTGCTTACAGTTTTTATCACTCAGGTTCAGAATGGAATCATCCAGACATCCAAATGGATGCAACATTTACATAGGCAACAAGGACTAGGTAAAACAGAAATACAGGGTCAGCATTAATGTGATTATAAATGCTGGAACACCTAGAACAAAACAGCCTTTTGAAGGACAATCATGGATCTCTGGAAGTTCCTTGTTCCTTCCTGATAGGAAGGTGTTTGGCCATCACTAATTGGTTTAGAGAGCACCACAGTAGTGGGTTTCTCTATATTAGAAACATGGAATCCTAGTTATTATGTCAGAGAGGTGTGAGCTACAAACTTTGGCCTTATTCAAATCCAGGATTTTAGTGCAGTCCGCAGGTAAGCTTCAGATTCCAAACTTCTCCCAAAACTGAAATTTTAGGCCTAATTGGGATTAGCAGTTTTTATTTTGGGCTCCACTGTTACTACACAACTATTTTGGAGCTGTTTTTACTGTATATGCAGCCAGAGCAGATGGTGGAATTACCAATAGCCTCACAAGGAGCCTGGTTCTCATGTAATTCTCCTTCCAACATTATGGACCCAAGGGATGTGGCTAGTTCTAATGAATCTGGGAACCTTTGGGAGCTTCTCCAAACTGAACCTCCAACCCTTTCTAGTTTTGCCCTCTATTCCCAGCCCCTTGGAAGCGCCACAAGGCCAATGTCCAGCCTGTTCGCTCCACTGCACAGAAATGTCATCGTGCGGAGAGTCATTCGGCAGCACCTGCTAGAGATGACTGTGTGTTTCATAACAGTCCATTAGTGCAAGGCTCTTAATGAAAATGAAAGCTGTTAATGAAGCCAAAAGGCAGCAGCAGCCTCTAGTCTGGGGAGGGCAATTAAGCAGAAAGGGAGGGGGAAATTGGGGAATAAAATTAACACATAGATAAAGAAAAAGGCGACCTGGTGGTGCATTAGCCATAATGTAGTTATGACAAACCATCCAGCTTCATTTAAAAAAACATTTTGTTTGTCTTTAGTGGGCTATTTTCATATCTCTGGCTGATGCAAGAGCAGCTCTTTGCTCCCTCCACAACACAGACAACACAGCACTGACAGGATATCAGTGCTAAGGAGATGAGGTCCCTCTGGAAAACAAGGATCCGAAGCATGGTGCATCAAAGCTATTAAAGATTAAAGAGACCTGACAGGTCCCCGACTAGCCCCATACCCTCCCCATTGGGCATAAGTGCAGGGCTTCTTCAAATACTTTTTCTAATCCAGTTGTCAAGAACTCGAGCAATTTGGTTTCTCACTCTTCTCTTGGGAAGCTACTCCACAGTCTAATGCCATCGCTCCCATTGCTAAGAAGTTAATTCTTGATATTAGGCCTAAAATTTCCTTTCCTTAATTCCATTACATCATTTGTAGTTAAATCTCCTGAGATCACCTTAAACAATACTTTTGTCTCCATGGGGCCTATGTACATCAGGTACTTGGAGAAGGATTTCATATCACTCCTTGCTCCTTAAATCAGCATTTAGCTCAGCTAGTCATAGTACTTTTTCTTTTCCCTTCTAATTAATCCCTCTGTTTCCTTAATCATTAGAACCTTCTCAAAACTCTCTCAGATTTGTTGCTATATCTCCAACACAGATGCTCAGGACCCTTAACACGTCAAGTTAAGTGCAGTTCACCAGAGCCAGTTAGAGATGAATCATCCCCTTGCTGCTCTGTGATGACAGAGGCACCCCAATATCACACTGGCTGTTTTGGCCACAATATCCCATTGCAAGCTCCTGTCTAATTTTCTGGTCACTCTCAACCCTCAAGCTGTGTTCGTTTACATCAGAGCTGATTGTTCTGTCCATGCTGGACTTAGCAATTGTTCCCCCTTTAGAATAATGCACATTATATTGCTATGCCATTTATGACCCTCTTCGTGATCACTAATGAAGGGGCTAGATAGACCTGGATCTAACAGACTCTTATTTCACCCCACTACACAGCTTCCCCAGTTCACAACACTGCTGTTTATTATTACCCTTGGTTATTGCCTTTCAGCCAGTTTTCACTAAGAAGATTCTTCATATTTAAGCCAAATTTGAATTAGTTTTCAAATAAGAATGTCTGGGGCACTATGTCAAACACTTCACTGAAGTCTCGATATATTACAGCTACTTCCTTCCTTCCATCCACTAATTTTTGTAATTTAATCTAAAAAGCAATCAAGTTTGTCTAGCATGATTTTTATTTATAAAGTCCCTCTGTTTATTACTTATGGTTCTGCTATCTTATGTGGTTACAATTTTTTTCCCCTCTTATTATTACTTCCATTATTTTACTAGGGGTTGAAAAAACTAAGAAAGTTTGAAATGATACTCTTAATCCAAAAAAGTGGTTGGTTAAGGGTTCAGATTTAACTCTATATGGGTCTATTATAATGCTGTTGTGGTTTTTACTCCGCTGTGTAAGAAGAGAAGCACAGATCGCAACCAGAGAAACAAACTGTACTACACCTAGCCACCACAACTGTCACACAAGATCAGGAAGGCATGATGGTCCCAGGACAGTGGGTTTGGCTGATTTTTATTTAATTATGTATTTTTAACATAATGTTTCAGATCCATTAACTTGTACACATCGCAGCCTAGAGCACCACCAAATCTCTTTGTTTGTTATCTTCCCCTTTTTTCTTCCCACTTGTTGCATCTTCACAGCTCTCTGGGCACAGACTTTCTCTTCCCATGTATGTGCCCAGCACACTGTGCCCTTTATAATGATTGGGGACTTTTGACATTAACACAATGTACATAATATTGGAAGAGAAAAAATCCTGACTAGCCCCAGCTGGAAAGGGTGCCCAGTGGCTGGTGAGTCACTGTTTGGAGTTTAAGGAAAGGGGGACTATAGATATCAAAGAAAGAACACAAAACTCTGTCTTTGATCCTTCAGGAGCCTCTTCCAGCAGGTTTGAGACTAAGAGAGAAAAGAGACCTCCTACTTCCCTGCCATGCCAGCCAATCCAGAGTCCAGGGTCCTGGGAATTCCCACAATGAATGACTGCCGTTCCCAGCCCCTCTGAATAGAGCAAAGCATCCATTCCCAGCCTTCTTTTTGCCTTGTCCCTGTTCAGATATATATTTCTAAATGTTTCCAGCTGCAGCAATAACACCAACAACAGAAAGCTCTGCCGGCTGGCAAGGTGGCTAGTTGTATAATCTCGCTTCTGCTTCTGCACTGTACCCCTGGGAAGCCTGAAGACCTACAATTTAACCTTTTTATGTGCGGATTGAATAACTAGCTCCATTTACAGCAGTTTCTGTGGCATCCCAAAAGGCACCAGCTAAACACCTGAACCCAGGCAATCACCCACCTGTAACAAGAGCTTTGCCATGTAATAAATACACAGCCCAGTAACAAGACAGATAATCTCGTAATAAGAGATGCTTGACTCAGTCTTGTTCTTCCAGTGTTTTTCCCTCCTTCTCTACACCACTATGATGAAGTAAAATCTCCACATACCATGAAAGTTAACCACATCACTTCCATATCATTGGCTATACTTGTTTCTAAATTTGTATCTGATCCCCCTAACACATACAATTGAGAACAAATGCAGTCCAATGGTTCTGAGTAGTAAAGGAGAATCAGAACTCCTGAGCTCTATCCCTGCTTCTACCAGCAGCTCACTGTAGGCCTGTGAGCAAACCAGCATCACAGAGAGGATAAAAATCAACAATTTAAAAAATAAAAATCAGAATTTAAATTAGATTATTTTAAATTTAAAATTAAAATATTTTTATTTTTAAAAATAAACCTATTTAAAATTAAATTTGAAATGATGACAACTCATATTACAGTCTAAATGTCCTATAATCTACTACAATTATTTAAATTAAATAAAAAAATAATATTAAAGTGGTATGGTTTTGCTGCCAAAGTTTTAAAGAAAATCAGACTACAAACTGGTAGAAGTCACTGGCTCAGCGATGCTAAAGTGGCTAAAGTGCTAAACCAGCTTTTCACAGCAATAGCCTTTTCTGTGGGTGAAGAGAGAATATTTTGTTCATTTCCACTAATTCAGTTCAATGATTAAATTAATTCAAAATTACAAAACTGAATGGGAGTTAAAAGAAAGACTCCGAGTGAAAATATATGTTATGCTATATAACTGCATGAATAACTGCGTATCCTCATGGCTAGTAAAAAGAAGTATCAAATTTAGTGTAAAGGCTATTTTAGTTTGCAAATCAACATTTTTAATGGTTACCAACCAATGACAATCGACTTTTCCTTAGGAAAATAACTAAAAAGTACAAATGCAAAAATGATTAAAATTGCTTGTTTAAATCAAGGTTTTCTGCATGCTGAATTAAATCGTGATTAAAATCAGTTATTTAAATTGTTTTGATTTAAATCAAGCCACCCTGGTTTCTCGGTATCCCCTCCTGTTAATAATAATTCTGCTCCTAAGGACTGGGGAAAAATCCCCTATCCAGCTCTGCCAAAGCCTGTCATTTCTGACCTCCTGCCACTCTGCTTTTCCAGTCCTGGTCCCACACAAATCTCTGGTAGCTACAGGTCACAACTGAGGTGCAATGGCACAGTTTTCCAGTGTCAGGAGAGGAATAAAAGGGGCTGACATAAGTCAAGATGCAGATGCCTGTCTGAGATGCGTGGTGTTCAACAGTGATTAGTAGGGGATGTCACAGCAGGTCAAAATCAAAATGTGTAGGGCAGTGCTTTTTGAAAACTTCAAACTGGGTACAGCAGGGCATGCTGGCTCTCAGAATCTAGGCACTCCGGTAGAGTGAAGAAAGGAGACATTTTTAAAAATCACACTGGGAGAACATGGCAAAGACATTTGAAAAAAAAAAAGAAGGATATTTACTGCAAGTCATTTGATTAAAAACACACTTGAGACTAAATAGGCCTCCTTGCACAGCTATCTATCAATTCAAATACAAATAAAGTGACAGAAACCAATGCACTGAGATTGAAGTCAGAATAAGAACCTCAACAGAAGTAATTATCACTTGACAAAAGTTAGAGCAGAGGCCCAGACCATTATTATGGGACTCCAGTACCATGGTATTGAAACTATTGAAAAGCACATCTGTTACTGATGCAACATAAAATTCTACAAGGCCACGGAAGCCAAAATTCTTACCATGGAATCTTCTGCCCTGTTTCCAAAGGAGTTTGAGCTGTGGCAGAACATCATCCGTCCTACCTCACAGAGGGGAAATTGCACTACAGGGGGAAGGGATTAGCTGTAGGCAAATAAGTGAAGGGCAAAGGCAGATAATAAAGGTCACAGACAAAAACTGTCAACCAACAATTCCACCCAAAGTCTCCATTTAAAGTCAATAGGCCAAATCCATAGTCTTTAATCTTATGCTGTCTCAGCCAAATTTTCTGGAGCAAAGGGAAGTTCACCCTAATTAAGAAATGAAGTAAAAGTGCGTGAAGAAGTCAGGAATTGCCCAATATTTACAAGAAGAAGAAAAAGACTCAATTAACACTAACTGGTCCTCTTCTTGGTAATCTGAGCAGAGAGGGACCAAATGGGACATGCAGGGGTTCCATGCAGGGCACGGTTGATGCATTTTGATGAGGATGGGAGAATATGGGGTGGTGGAAAGATCACTGTGCCACATCTATTTTGTATGTTAAGAGAGAACTCTATTCTCCAGGGCTTTCAATCTGGCACCTTTCACGACTATGAAATTCACTCAGTTAAAAATAAACTGCCCAGAGGACAAAAATGAGGAAGCCCTTTTGTGATTCTCATTTGCAAAGCACAGAATGCTGTGTCCCAGCAAGGAACACCCTAACTCTTCTGGTATGTCCCTGCTATGCAGACATAAAGCAGTACTGAGTTTAGAGAGCAAAATGGATGCCAACATTCCCATCCAGCAGAGGGAGAAACAGACAGAACTCACCCACCACTAACGGTTTCTGACAACACCCTTGAGTGAGACCACAAAGAGGGCCTGGACAATAAGGTGCCTCTACCTAGCACCTTCCTTCTGAGGACCTTAATGCACTTCCAGATCTGTTAATTTAGCCTCACACAGCACCCCTGGAAGGTACGTATCTTACCTTCATTTTACATAAGGAGAAACTGAGGTACAGCCAGGTGAAGGAACTTGTCCAAATACACACCAGAAAATCTGCAGCAGAGCCAAGATGAAAACTTGGGTCTCTTGATCCTGTGCCTTACCCACAAGACCACCCTTCTTTCCACACCATGAGCTCATGTCAAATTCACAGTACCACACAAGGGTGTTTCTCCTCTTCCTCTAGAGGCCCAAATGCTGAGCTGGCTTTCCCTCTTTTTTTCTCTCTGCTCATGGGGGCGGGGGTCTTATTCTAATCCCGATGCAATTCTCGCTGCTCTTTCTTAATCCTTCCACCTGTGAGATAATTGCCAGCATTCTGAAAAGAACTCAATACTAATCATAGACTCGCATACAAAGAGACAAAGAGCCAGATAAAATGGAAGAAAGGAAATCACAGGGCCTGAATTAACCAAGCACATATGCATCAATTCCTGAAGCTCTGCTAAACCAGCCTCTCTCACAATGGATAAAAGGCTCAATCCCGGGAGGGGGGGACGACTAAGAAAAGCCACTTCTATAAAAGATGGGCTTAACCTTCTCCTGTGCACATTGTGGGATGAGATAATATAAAAATCAAAGAATTCAAAATGAGCTATCATTAGTAATACTTAACTGCTTATGATTCAGCCATAAATAATACCTGGGGATAGCTACTCTTTTCACCCTGTCCCTCTATCCAGAGGGCCAGTGCTCACAGCAGCCTCATCTCTCAATGCTCTGATCAAGTCACCCCCCGCTGCATGTCTCTTACATAACAGATTCAGACTCCTGACCATCAAGAATCTAAGTAATCTCACCCCTTACATCTCCACTCTCATTTCCCCCTTCTCCTGATCCCTTCTTTCAACTCTGTATCCTTTTTCCATTCTTGACTTCACACCTTAATTCATGCTGCCCCTAAACTTGGAAAACTTTCCCACTTCCTGTCAAACAAGTATCCCCTCTCACCCCACCTGCAAACCCCTCCTTAAAACTCACATCTTCCAAGAGGAACCCTTCCTTTGTCTCCTTGCACTCACCAATATTCTCCCTGCAACCTCCTTCAACTGAACAGTCATGCTGTCTGTCTTATCTTGCTATGTCTCGTCTATCCTGTATAGCAAGCTGTTCATTGGAGAGACTGCATCTTATTCTCTTTGTAAAGTTCTGTGGCAATTTATGGCACTGTGTAAAGAATTATTAATAAATAATTCCACATTCCTCTCAGGAATTCCACTTAGCAGCTGGAAGCTAACCAGGAATTTCCCTTTCAGAGCAAGTAAAGGATAAATCTAGGCAATTCAGTAGTTTAAAAGACATAGTATTTTAATGGCTAGAGCAGGGACCTGGGTGTCAGTACTCCTGGGTTCCATTTCCCACTCTCCCACTAACTCACTCCATCTCTCTATACCTCAGCTTCTCTAGGAAATAACCAAGGAAAATAAATACTTAACCCCTTTGCTGGATGTGTATGATGATGATTGATAATGGTTCATGCTTATTATTTGCTACCTTTCGGACACTTTAAAAATACCAACTAACTAATCCCTACAATTCCCCCCTGTGTAGTGGGGCAAGATTATTTTTCCCACTTTACAGAAGGGGAAACGGAGACACAGACTCACCCACAGGATCTCACAGGAAGTCAGTAACAGAGCCAGGAATACAACCTATATCTTCTGCTTCTGAGGCCTCTGCTTTAAATATTAGACTATCCACATTTACGTGTGTGTGCTAGGTATTTCTAAGGCACTCATCCATATAGTATCTTGATGTAGTGTCAAAGCAAATTGCTCCAGGCTCCATTCCTGAAGCAAGCAATGAGTTGTATGAAATTCTCTCGCTCTTTTTTCTCTTTTTCGGTGTGTGTGTGGGGGGGCAGCTTGAGGAACATTTTAACAGAGAAACTGTAACTGTTCACGAGAAAGGCTGAATAGTGGCCTCTCAGCTCTTAAACAAACTGCTGAGAAATGACCAATTGGAATGCCAACAAATGGAACTGTAATGAGCTCATCTCCGGAAAGAACTGAATCAGTCTCTATCAGCTAAACACACCAAACAAGGAAACTTGTAAAAGGGATTCCAGCTCCTGAATCAGTCAGACAAGGGAAAGAGACAGAGAGAAAAGTGAGGCCTGAAATGTATTTCTTTTCAGTTATTTTCGGAAGGGGAGACAAAAAGGTGGGGGAGGGGAGGTGCATTGGAAAGCTGACAAAAATCATTATTCTCTATAAATTGCTTTGACATTGTATAGGCAGTGACCTTCACAGCACTACCAGTTTAATGGCATTTACTTCAACAGTAGCTGATTTCACTATTAAACACGGATGCACAGCACAAGATTATACAACTAAATCACTCTTGTAAATATTTAATATCATTGCCTTTCTTTTTTTCCCTTTTAACAAATCACTATCAAAGGCAGAGCACACAGTAGAAAACATTTATTTATTCTATCCTGGAAAAAGCTTAGTGCTCATGCATTTTATCTATCTAGTTCTCCAAATGACTTTGACACTTGAAAGCCCTTGTGATCAAAACAGTCTGAAGGAAGGCAATTTTGCAACCATTTAAGAACTGATTTCATGCACTGATCAACATCTACCAAACTTGCCTGACAGAACAGCATAAAGTTTAACCCAGTAGATGGATAGCAAATACCTGAAGGAGAAAATTAGTAAGAAAGCTACACTGGTTTAAATAAAAGTCATCATAGAAGACAGAAAGAAAGAGAATCAAATATAATTCTTCCACAGAATTTTTTAAATCATTATTTAGGAAGAGAAAAGGAAAACACCAATGTAAAAACGGAATCCCATATATGTAGCCCATAGCCAGTACAATAATGAATATATGTGCACAATAAAATATATTCATTGTTATGAATATTCAACACAGAACAGCATGAAATAAACTGTCCAGAGGTTTTTTTGTTATGTTTTATTAAATATACAGTTAACGGATACCACAATACAAGTATAAAAATGCAGCAAGACCAAGTTACTAATGAGGCATACGTAACTATATCTGGCAATACAAAACTTACTGAGAAACTGAAAAGCTAAGCCTGGAATAGGGTATTTTGGGGGAGGCAGGTCATTTTTAAAGACATCTATGCTTATGATTCATATATTCAGATTTTTCCAGCATCAGAAAGAATCTTTCTAGTGCTGTGGCATAGAAAGTCTGTCAGGCCACAGTAACAATGATGATCTATTCAAACTGTCTATAATTAATGCACGAAACTGCTCAGTGTAAGAATATTCAGAGATACTGATAACTAAATAAATGTATTTTTAAGCAATTTACACCTATAGAAGAAAGGAAGGTAAGTTAACAGCTATTTAGTAATAGAACATATATTTGATAAAGAAAATTCCAGGGAGTTCCCAATTCTGGAAAAACACCAAGAAATTGGAATCCAGACGCTTAAGGGATAGCCTTATTTATGTTGGATAGTGACTCACTCCACAATAGTCCCATTAACTTCAATGGGACTATTATGGAGTAAGGTAATATCCACTAACAGTAAGATTATCCGAATCTGGCTCTAAAGGACATGATAAAAGTGTTAGGCTAGTTGAACTTGCAGGACTTGCAAGGAGCTGTCCAGGCTCATGTAACCAGAACTCACAGAAAATAGAAGAAGCTCTCCAAAGTTCTGAAATGCAAACTCTAAGGACTGCCATGAGCTGTCCAGGGTTCTACAAAAACAACAAAGAGTCTGGTGGCACCTTAAAGACTAACAGATTCATTTGGGCATAAGCTTTCGTGAGTAAAAACCTCACTATGCATCCGAAGAAGTGAGGTTTTTACTCACGAAAGCTTATGCCCAAATGAATCTGTTAGTCTTTAAGGTGCCACCAGACTCTTTGTTGTTTTTGTAGATACAGACTAACACGGCTACCCCCCTGATACAGGGTTCTACAATTTACACTGACAATCGCTTTATCACAGAGCTAGCCAAGGTTCTGTAATCTGCGTTTCATGATCTAGCAAACTGCTGTCCAGGTTTCCAATCCTAACTCACAAGGCAAGCCAAACGGTATATGAAGTTCTTTTATCCACATTCACCAATCTGGAAAATGACTGTTCACAGTTTGATTCCCAACATCTTAGGATGAATCAAGAATTATTCATAGATCCAGCCCAGAAACACACATTAAAAAGACAAAGGCTCTTCAGTTGTAGGCAGTGATGTTGTAGCCCTGTTGGTCCCAGGATATTAGAGAGACAAGGTGGGAGAGATAATACTTCTATTGGACCAACTTCTGTTGGTGAGAGAGACAAACTTTCGAGCTTACACAGAGCTCTTCTTCAGGTCTGGGAAATGTACTCAGCATGCCATAGCTAAATACAGGGTGGAACAGATTGTTTAGCATAAGTAGTTAACACATATTTCAAGGGACCATTCAGGATGAAGAAGCTCATTAACACCTCTCCAATCATAAGGAGGGAAAGTTGAAGGTGTTGTGCATGTTTCTTTTGAGAATGAGGACAGAGAGGGGAGATGTCGAGACAAGTTTTCTCCCACAGGTGATACAGTGTGTTTGGCTTTTATCATTTTTCTGTGATTTCATTTGAGCATGTCTCATTTCATCCACATAAATGATATTGGGACATTTAGTGCACTGGATGAGCTATACCATGTTGTGATAGCCATGTGTCAGACCCATGAATCTTGAAAGGTGTGGTAATCATCCTAGCAGTAGATATGTGAGTAGAGGTTTTGCATCTGTTGTTCTGGCAGGGACTGGTGCCGCATTGAGTTGGTAGGTCCTGGTCTGTGAGCGGCTTGCTTCTGATGATGAGTTTGGAGAGGTTGTGGGGCTGCTTGAAGGCCAGAAGAGGGGGTTCAGGAAAGATTTATTTCAGGATGTGGTCCCCATTGAGCATGGCTTGTAATTGTTTAATGCTATTCCATATGGTTCCAGTGTGGGGTGGTAGGTGACGACTACAAGTGTGCAGTCAGAGGGGTTTTTATTTCTGTACTGAAGTAGGTTCTCTCAGGGTATTTGAGTGGCCCATTCCATGATGCGATCAACTTCTCTGGGGGAGTGTCCTTATTTGGTGAAGATGGTTCTGAATGCATTAAGGTGTATATCCTGGACTTTTTCCAGTCAATGTGGACTCCAGGGTCTATACCCCCAGAGTACAAGAATGCATCCATCATCCACTTGTATAAGTCAAAAGGTAACAGACAACAACAACTGCAACAACTATCGGGGCATCTCCTTGTTGCCAATACCCGGCAAAATTCTCACCAGAATCCTGCTGATTGCCTTGTGCAACACATTGTACAAGGGCTCTTGCTTGAGAGTCACTGTGGCTTCAGGAAAGGACTCAGGACTATAGAAATGGGGTTTGCAGCTCGTCAACTTCAGGAGAAATGCCAGGAACAGAACTCCAACCTGTACATGACTTTCATTGACCTGACAAAAGCATTTGATACAGTCAGTCAGGAGGGTCTTTGGAAGATCATGGCAAAATTTGATTGCCAAGAGAAATTCATCACAATGGTTCTGCAATTCCATGATGGCATTCTCGCTCACATTGTGGACAACGGTGAGTCATCTGAACCATTCCTAGTCACCAATGGAGTCAAGCGGGGCTGTGTGTTGGCCCCAACTCTCTTCAGTATGATGTTCTCTGCCATACTTACAGATGCTTTCTGTGACTGTGACACCGAGATTAGCATCAGATACCAGACTGATGGCAAGTTCTTCAATCTGAGGAGACTACAGCCAAAGACAAAAGGTACAGGAAGTGACTGTTCATGACCTTCTGTTTTGCTGATGACTGTTCCGTGAATGCCAAATCTGAGTCTGACATTCAGCGAAGTATGGACTATTTCTCTCCAGCTTGTGACAACTTTGGTCTCACAATCAACATCAAGAAGACAGAAGTGATGTACCAGCATGCACTAGAAAAGCCTTATGTACAGCCTACTATCAGAGTGAATGGCCAAACCCTCCAGGCACTACACTATCACGGGCAGTTCACAACAATGATGAAACCAACACTATAACTGCCAAAGCAAGTGTGGCCTTTGGCAGACTACGTGCAATTGTGTGGGAGCACAGAGGCAATAGTCAACAAACAAATCTGAAAGTCTACAAAGCCATTGCGTTGCCAACTCTGAGGTGTGCATGCGAAACCTGGACAGTGTATAGATGCCATATTCTGAAGCTGAATGACTTTCACATGGGCTGTCTGAGGAAACTGATGAGGATAAGATGGCAAGACAAGGTTCCAGAGGCTATGTCTACACTGTGCACCTTACAACGACGCGGCTGTGTTGCTGCAGCCGTGCTGCTGTAAGGTGCGCAGTGTAGCCGCTCTCTGTCACCGGGAGAGAGCTCTCCCACGACAAAATAAAACCACACCCAACGAGGGGTGGTAACTTGGCTGATGGAAGAGCAATCCCCGCTGATGAAGCGCTGTCCAAACTGGTGCTTTTCATCATTAAAACTTTTGTCGTTTGGGGGGGGGGGTTGTCTATTTTTTCACACCCCTGAGCAACAAAAGTTTTAATGACAAAAGTGCCAGTGTAGACAAAGCCAGTTACTGAGGTTTTCATGTAGGCAGGCATTCCAAGCATCCATATTCTGGTGATTAAATCACACATGAGATGGGCAGGCCATGTCACCAGAATGCCAGATGAGTGACTGCCAAAGAAGATCTTTTATGGTGAGCTAAAAGAGGGGAAACACTCTCATGGAAGCCAGAAGAAACGTTTCAAAGACTCCCTCAAATTATCCTTGAGGCATTTCAACACTAACCCACTGAAGATCTTGCTCATGATCGTTCTACCAGGTGAAGTTTCAGCCATACTGGAGCTACAGTCTATGAGCAGAGGAGAACTGCTGAGGTAGAGCAGAAGTGCCAGCAGTGTAAATCTCACAGCAGCAGCATGTCCACTGTTAATCAAGTAAATCACAGGGGCATCTCTCATTTAGTGTGCCACAGATAGTTCAAAGCTCAAATTGGCCTGATCAGCCACTCACATGTTGACAGAAACCAAACCAATCAGTGATGTCATGGTTATCTTCAAACTCATAGGATGAACAACAACATATCCTGGACGTTCTCTCTGGAATATATTCTGTGGTATTGGAGTACCTGGCTGTAGATAACAGATTTCTTGGTGTGTCTGGGGTGGTTACTGCATCTATAAAGACAGGTGTGGTGATTTGTGGGTTTACTCTATATAGTATACTATATAGTACTTGGTCCTGCTAGTGAAGGCAGGGGGCTGGACTCAATGACCTTTCAAGGTCCCTTCCAGTCCTAGGAGATAGGATATCTCCTTTTTTTTTTTAAGTTGTTTACAAGGTTCCATTGTTGAAGCTGATCATGGTGTCCAGGAACTTGATGGTAGTGTGGGAGTGTTCTGGAGAGAGTTTAATGGGTGTGTGGTGGTTGTTGAAGTTGTAGCAGAAATCTATGAGGGAGTTTAGGTCATCTGCCCAGAGGATGAAAATATCATCAACGTATGTCAGTTACATCATTAGTGTCATGGTGCATTTGTCCAGAAATTCTTCTTCAAGGTGGCCCATGAAGAGGTTGGCATATTGGGGAGCCATCCTAGTACCCATGGCTGTTCCCATGCTTTGGCAAAGTGCTGTTGAATGAAAAATTGTTATGGGTGAGGTTGAAATGGATGGTTTGGGCAGTGCATTTGGGGTGTATATCTGAGGGTTGTCCTTTATCTTCTAAACATTTGAGGCAGGCAGTGATGCTGTCATTGTGAGGGATGTTGGTTACAGGGAGGGGACATCCATGATGGCAAGGACAGTATTCTGAGGGAGGTTGTTAA
Source organism: Trachemys scripta elegans (assembly GCF_013100865.1). Taxonomy (NCBI): domain Eukaryota; kingdom Metazoa; phylum Chordata; order Testudines; family Emydidae; genus Trachemys; species Trachemys scripta. The sequence goes on from NC_048301.1 coordinate 39,788,716, forward strand.
TGTTGAGGAGTGTCTGGAGTAAGTCAATTCGGTCCTGGAGGAAGCTGGCCTTTAGTGGGTGAAACAAGACAATCACTATACTCTCAAATGAATTCACACAGAAAGATGGTAAACACCATATCAACTGTGGGTGAACACTTTTCACAAAGTGATCACTCTATATCTGACCTCTCAATCCTCATCCTCAAAGGAAACATCCATAACACTTTCAAAAGAGGAGTCTGGGAGCTTAAATTCATAACTTTGCTAAATACTAAAAATCATGGACTGAACATAGACATTGGATTTATGGTTTATTGCAACAATCTACAACACACTTAACCCATCCCCCAGCTTTTTTTCCCTTTCCTCCCTATGACTGGAGAAGTGTTAATGAACCACTTCACTTTGAATGGGCACTTGATATATGTGTTAAATACCAATGCTAAACAATCTGTTCCACCTTGTATTTAGCTATGACACTCTGAGTACATTTCCCTGGCTTGAAGAAAAGCTCTGTGTAAGCTTGAGAGGTTGTCTCTCTCTCCAACAAAGTTGGTCCAGTAACTTGTCTCTGGGTCACCCCCCTTGTCTCTAAAGGCTCTTCAGTGACATTTATTATAGCTGTGGAGGAATAGGCCTGGTAGGCCTCCCTTGCACCGATCAGAACATCAGCGAAGACTCGTCATATAGGCCCGCCCTGCAGGCCACAAGCCTGAACTAGGCTAAGTGACACAGCTTCCTGCCAAACTCGGTCAAGGGTCATGACCGGGGGGGGGGCAAGGAGGGAAAGAATAAAAAGCCAGAGCAGCAGCACTAATGAGATACGTTCATGGCTGATAAAATATAATAACCGCTTGTGTGAAGCAATAGGTAACTTTAGCTAAATGCAAACTGACTAAATGCAGCTTCTCCTTTGGGTGATCTGTGACCCCCCCGTGATTCCAGCTAACTGCCAAACTAGCCAATCATATATCTTCTTTGGGTGTCCTGTGATAAACCCCTACGCCCTTAACCGTAAAAACCCCGGAAAAACAATATGTACCCTGACGAGAAAAACACTCCAACTGGTGCCAAGTACCACCCATGGCAGAAACCACCAAGAAACCTCTCACCCAATAGGCACCCAATTCTCATAAAATAATGAGGAAGGTACCGGGAAAAAGGGACAGACCCCAACTCTTATTTCACGCAAATGATGTATTATTTGTACTATGTTTACGGTTTGACGGAATAAAGGCAGCCTACGTGCTGTGCTAGGGGTGGTAGTTTTCGGACTGCTACCCCAACGCGTTGGTATGTATTGCAATAAACTGGCCTCAGGCTTGAGTCTGTGAACTAAAATCAATGCGTGGGTGACTTTTTCCACGACATAGCCAAGTTTTAATATTTCATGGCTTACATCAACTAATCCTGTACATAACAGAGTATTTTTTCTGATCTGAAGCAGTGATCAGCTCATTTAGAATGACCCTGGTCATTATTAAAACTGTCCTTTAATGAAAATAATGTGTACTTTAGAAAATGGAATAAATTCTAGTTGTAGATAACAATAGTTTCTTTAAAAACACATCACACTCAGATTCTACATTTTTCTTATCAACACCAATTTCTAATGATAAAAGGATTGTGTGATTTTATATCATACATTCGAATATATAAAAGCACAGCCACAAAATTCCCCAGTCAAAACTGATATGGGGGTTTTCAGAGAAAAATGTCTTTAAACAACACAGACAGTGGTTGGTGTTAAAAAGTAAGCACTTAACACATACTACAGAGACTCTTCTTATTCTACATATAGGAGAGAAATGTGGCATCTCAGACACCACTGTGTGGTAACTTTTGGAAAATGCTGCTGATATTTTAATGGTAACAATTGTATACACAAATTCTCAAAGCACCAGTTCTATTTTGTGTATGGAGCTTTACCCCAAGAAATTGTTTTAATACAATTGTTTCTTTTAAATATATTGCCATCTCTGACTTTAACAAGAGCAGGAATAAGAGCATAGTTTAGTGAGAATGATTCATATTTCCCCAGACCACTGTCCAACTAGAGCCCTATTCTTCACTGCATTAATCCAGTTTTGCATCAGTGTTACTCCATTGATTCAACAGCAGTCGCACCAATGTAAAAGGGGTATAATGCAAAAGCTCCTAATATGACTCCTAATAAAACTACCATGACACCATGCATGTAAACAATGCATAGATGGCATCTCAAAGATCAGCATCTCAAAGAAAAGCCTACTGAAATAGACATTATGGTGCTTTATTCTGGAAGGTGCAGAACACCCACCCATGATGCTGAGCATCTTCAAATCCTTTTGACTTCAGTGGCTGTGGAGGGCACTCAGCATGTTGCAGAATCTGGCCCTTAGTCATTAAGAGTGAAAATACTGGAGGAGGGTGGGTACTATTACACGCTTACCAAAAGGATGACAATCTTTGCAATAATGATTCTACAACCATTTGTATAGCATATTATCAGCTAATCTCCAGTCACAATATTTACCATCAGGCAGAGCATTGCAAACAAGGCTGCTGTTTTTGAGTATTCATGACGGATGCATCAGATCCAGCTTACACAGCACATATTTTATCAACTGTTCAATGCTGTAATGTTATCACTCTCATCCATGAAAGGCCACAATGGGCCTTAAAGCAAGAAACCTGCATCTTTCATTGGGTTTCATATTTTGCAGGGCTGTCTGCTGTGTAAGACAAGGGGCCCATTTCAGTTTCTGATGACATTATCATCACTTTGTGCATTACCATAAAGCCCAGGAAATAAGCTATTACCCACCATCACTCCTCCCAAATGTTATCACAGAGAATCATGCATTCACAAAACTGCATTAACTGTCAGAATTAGAGTCCATTTAAACAGCAGCTGTTCCTTTATTCCTAAATACATTCTCAGTTCAAAACTTCATCCTGTACTGGCCTCTTTATTAATAGAACCTTTCAACAGATACAGAGAAAAATCAGATTTTTTTTTCTAAAACCACAGAGATAAGTTCCCCTTCCCTGCATTACTATGATCACACATGGAATATTAAAAGAAAATAAAATTTCAAAAATCCAATGGACACTTAATCATTAATGATTGTACGTTTACACTTTGTCTTTCATTCAACTCCAGCAATAATGCTGAAGCAGTATCACTTTCTGTTTCTAGTCAGTTCCACTCTCAGGTTCTCATGCACTAGTCAATGTCTGTTTGGTTTATTAGGGCTTCCCACATTTAAGGGAAAGGTTTGATTTTATTTTAATCACTTTAAAAAAAAACATCATAAAGCTAACACTAATTTAAAAAAACAAAAAAAGAATTTAAATACAAAAATTAAATTCAGGCTCTAACCTACCTGCCAGCTTCCCTTTCAATTCTAAAACTGCATCCTTGCAAAGATAAAACATACATACTGTATTTACAAAGGAAAAACATTATTAACATTATTATCTTTTTTCTCCTCTCTGCTGCTTTGCATCTTTGTTACTGTCCACTGGAAAAACTCCAACCTGCAGGGAAAAAACACTTTAAAACATTAACTGAAAGGATTAAATATCTGCCAGGAAAAGGCACAGTGTCTCTTTAAAAGTCAACAGTAAATTAACTTGCCCAAAAGAGTGCAATAATTAGCAGTTAGTAGCTTATTAAAAGGATGGCAAAGGCCAAGCTGCCATCTGGGATCTCCAGTTTCTTGTGATTGTTATTATGTCAAGATGTGCAAGTTGCATTAGCTTTCATGTCACCACGCTTGCCCTTACTTTACATGTAAATTTTAATGAAAGATACAGCACTTTAAAAATCAGACGTCCATCAAAAGTGCTATTAGCCTGGCTTTTACAAAACATATGGCCTGTTTCTCTACCTTGGCATCTACACACCACTGAATGCCTTAAAAAAAAAAAAGCGCCTTTCAGTTGGTATCAATTAAATACTCTCTTTGTGCAGAGTGAAACCTGAGCCCCATCAAAAACAGCAGACTACAATACCACATAAGAGGCCAATATTTTTGCTGCTGTTTACACACAATGCAACCACGATGTTTATAACTCTCAGAGGAATCATTCTTCTTAATGAAAATTAAAGCCAATCAAGAGTCAGCTGATTATTCACATATACAAGATACAGGTTCAAAAAAGGAGAATGAGACAGTAAATAAGATATTTAAAATTATATATAAATTGCCAAACATTTAACACATTATTATATATTTTACATGCACACACATGTAAATATATACACACATTTTCATATGCAAAAACCATGATTTTGTCTGGAGATTTCATACTGTAATAACTAATCTGTCTGCATTTAAAATATATTGTTAAAATGTAGGAAAACATTTTTCAACATTTTTGCACAACCTTGGTCCTTTTTTGTTAGTCAAATTTCAAAAAAATTGATGAAAATTTTCAAAAGAATTCTGATATTCAGAAAATGTCTTCCGCCTCTATAGGTAAACAAAAACAGGATAAATGTTTTGCGGGGAAAAAAAATTCCCCTTCAGATTTTGAAATCTGGAAAATGTTGACCATTTCTAAATATATATATATAAAGGATTTTAGATACAAATTAAAAATAGTCTGTGATTGGGTAAAATAAGAAATCCGCAGCATTGGTTTTAATTATTTAAAGATGACTCTCTGCCAGGTAACTCCATGTTTGAAATGACCCAGTTCCAGCCTATTGTTTTTATGGATTGGACATTTACAAACCGTAAAACAAAGTGTTTCACTTTTTTAAACAGCACCACTAAAAGGAAGTAAATAAACAAAAATCAAAATCCTCTCAATAAACCAAGCAATTTATTTTTACTTTCTTTTAAAAGTGAGAAAAAATATCACACAGATTTTCAAAAAATCAGAAGGAGGAGAGGTAAGGGGGAGGGGAACCCAGAAAATCCACATTCACTTTTGAAGCACAAACACGTCAGACGTTTGACAGGACAAATCAACAGTTTAAGCAGCACAGACAAGGCTGCCAATGTAAATGTAATGGTGTCTTTTTTCCCTGTCTTATATTAGATATTTATAGAGCATAAATGAATTTCTCTTCATAATTAGTTACTGGCATTTCACTTAAACATTTGCATAAACCCTTGGCTACTCAGCTGAATTTACTCACCAGGATTCTTAAATCCTAGGGCAAAGAACAGGAGATGATTTTGCAAATCACTGGTTAAACTCCAGTAATTATTTACGTCAGAGGCCACAAAAGAAGGTCAAATTTTCTTCTTTGCCATCACCTCCCATTCAACACTATGACATGGTGTTAGAAAAACAACCCTATCCCACCCAAAAAGAGTAAACACAATATTGGAAAGTCTGACAGATTTACTTGGATTAAGACTAGCCTGGGCTAGGAAGCTGACCAGACTTTTGACATGCTGAGGGCTTCACAGGCAATTTACCAGGTGCCTTCAGGCCCTAGTAGTACACATTTGAAAACAAAACAAAACAAACTACACTAAAATAAGCCACATACAAGCTATGTGCTTATTCTTTCTTCCTCCTCCTTGATGGGAAGAAATTACTCCATGTTTGAATTGGACAGCAATAAAAACCTGCAGCTGATCAGTTATTCACCCTGAACTCACATTTATGGATGGGGGAAAAGGCAAGGAACACAGACAGTATTTTAGGACATTTAGGATTGGGGGTTGTATGTGGCACTATGGATACACTTTGAGCATTCTTCTGTTACAGGATAGCCTAGAAACCAGTTACTTTATCAGGTTTGTACTTAATCTCCCAGTATTTTTGTATCTTTTCAATTCATTGGGTAAACTCTTGATCCATCCGAAATCAGTGAGAATGTTGCCACTGACTTCAATGGGGCCAGGATTCCACCCACTAGGTCAAATTCATTCCTGACGCAACTCCATGGAAACCAACGGCATCACACCAGAGATGAATTTGGCCCATTTCCTTTGGAGACCAATCTCAATAGAATCTTAAGCCAAACCAACAGTGACAATAAAAGGAAAAACACTGCAAGTATAAGGGGATTTATAGTGAAAGGTAGTAGTAAGGCCAATTATCATGTGCTTAACCAAAGGCTTTCAAGAGAACAATTGATATAGAAGAATGTGACTAGACATCAACTCCAGCTCAAATTACAAATTACAGTTGAATATTTATGATTATTTTTATATCATGTATATGGGTAGAAAGGGATAGGGAAATAAACACAACATAATTATTCTGTAATTCACATGTCCCTCCTCCATAATAAAAGACCGGCACCACAATCCAAGCCAAAATAAATAAAAATCTTACCCACCGCTCCTTGAATTTAATGATCATACATTTACTTTACCTCTATGAGCACCAGTTTTCTCTTTGATTTCAAGGGTCTGATGTAATCACAAGCATTACACATCTACTCAGCTTGTAGAACCTAAGGAGAAGAAAGTACATGGACGCCTTCCTGCCCTCCTCCTTTTTTGTATGTAGTATTGTTGTAGCCACGGGGATCCCAGGATATTAGAGAAACAAAGTAATATCTTTTATTTGACCAACTCCCATCAGTGAGAGACAAGGTTTTGAGCTTACACAGAGCTCTTCTTCAAAACCTGGAGAAGAGCTATATGTAAGCTCAAAAGCTTGGATCAACAGAAGTTGGTCCAATAAAAGATATTACCCCCCTCCTTTGTCTCATCTCCTTTTTTGTCTGCTAATACCACTAACTCCTAAAAATACCCAGATGTGATCTTCAGCTTTCCATGAATGCACTGGGGTAAAGGTCCTGCAGCCTTTGAAAGCAAGACATGAAGAAGAAACATTTTACTGCAGGAGGACCCATAAATGCAAGATGTGGGATTCACTGGTGGTTACCCCCAATGACAAAAACAGAGTCATGAATTGAATACATTTTTTGAAGATGATTTACAAATTCAGATAACCCATAAGGCCTCAACTGAAGTACTGTCCCCTGTTCTGGGTGCCATGCTTCAGGAAAGATCTGGAGAGTTGTCTAGAAAACATGACCTACAAGGAAAATGGGTTTACTAAGGCCTGGTCCCCACTAACCCCCCACTTCGGACTAAGGTGTGCAAATTCAGCTACGTTAATAACGTAGCTGAATTCGAAGTACCTTAGTACGAACTTACCGCGGGCCCAGACGCGGCAGGGAGGCTCCCCCGTCGATGCCGCGTACTCCTCTCGCCGAGCTGGAGTACCGGCGTCGACGACGAGCACTTCCGGGATCGATCCCAGAACATCGATTGCCTGCCACTGGACCCAGAGGTAAGTGTAGACATACCCTTAGTCTGCAGAAAAGAAGACTGAGTGGGGACATGATAGTTTTCAAGTACATAAAAGGTTGTTTTAAAGAGGAAGGTGATAAATTGTTTGCCTTATCCGCTGAGGACAGGACAAAAAGTAATGGTCTTAAATTGCAGCAATGGAGATTGAGGTTAGACTTTAGGAAAAATTTCCTAACTGAATGGGTGGTTAAGGTCTGGAACAAATTACCTAGGGAGGTTGTGGAATCTCCATCATTGAAGGTTTTAAGAACTGGTTAGTCAAATACCTGTCAGGGATGGTCATAGAATCATAGAATATCAGGAGGTCATCTAGTCCAACCCCCTGATCAAAGCAGGACCTAATCCCCAACTAAATCATCCCAGCCAGGGCTTTGTCAAGCCTGACCTTAAAAAACTCTAAGGAAGGAGATTCCACCACCTCCCTAGGTAACCCATTTCAGTGCTTCACTAACCTCCTAGTGAAAAAGTTTTTCCTAATATCCAACCTAAGCCTCCCCCGCTGCAACTTGAGAACATTACTCCTTGTTCTGTCATCTAGTACCACTGAGAACAGTCTAGATCCATCCTCTTTGGAACCCCTTTTCAGGTAGATGAAAGCAGCTATCAAATCCCCCCTCATTCTTCTCTTCAGATAATACTTAACCCTTTCTGAGTTCAGGGGAGTGGACTAGATGACCTACCGAGGTCCCTTCTAGCCCTACCTTTCTGTGATTCTATGCAATCTTTGCCCATGCATGTGGCATGGACCTTCCAAGATCATCCATGGGTGCATTCTGGATTGCCTTTTCTGCAGGCTGTAGAACATATGTGGTTACATATACACAGCTGAACACTCTCAAAGTTAAGTTATTTCTCACACAGAATTATGGCACTTTAAGCAGCTGATCTTTATAACCAAAACTGCAGTTTGCAAGTTTGCTAGGAATTTAAACAATTTACCATTTTCATTCTATTTCACCATAACACCTGAATTCACTGTGGACCACATACTCCCATGGTCTACAATCCCAGACTTCCATGAGAGTTTTGCCTGAGTAAAGACTTCGGGGTTTAGCCCTAAAAGGCCTGTTTACACTACAGAACATTACCCCTCCCAAAGGATGGGATGAGCGGGTAATCACAGTTGGCTGAACAAGAGACTTAGTCCACACTGACCGATAAATCATGTTCAGCACTGTGTCAACTAACTTGATTGTTGGCAATTGTGTTCAGTCACAGTAGCATTCTGTAGCATACACCTGGCCTAAGGAGCTTACAATTTTAACAGTGCATACATGTGGGTGTAGAATGCACTTCTTCCTAACTAGAACACCTCAGGAACCTTGAACAGAACACAGGAGAAAGCATACTTTGGAGCTGCAACTAATGAAGCCAATACATTTTTAAAAATAAATTATTTTTTTCTAGTCAGAACAAAAATTATAAACAGCCAGTGGAAATTTTTCAGCCCAACCAACAGATTAACATAAATAATTTGACAAATCATTAAGAACCCAATAAATACAAATACATCAGAAAAAAGACAGGCTGTAATATCTCGTGTCACGACAGAGAGAGGCTATTTGCCGAACCAAGTGGCTATGTGGAATTCAGGAATCACAGGAAGGATAATTGGTAACCAGGCACAGATGATTTGTGCCCTCAAAGGAAGGCTTGTTGTGAGCAAATCCCTCAGCACCTCCATTCTCCCAAATTCACAGTGATACCATTTCCATTGGACATTTCAGCCCCCAGTTCCTTATAGCCTCAGGAACAAGTATGAGGCTCCACTGTGTCCAGACCACGCCAGCGCAACTGGTCAGATTTTCCAGCAGTGTATTTGTTAGGCACTAGGCCTCAGGACAATGAAGTCTGTTAATCACTCTGTCAAAGCGCTGGTAGGGAACTAGGACAAAGGGGTTGATTTTATTTAAGTAAGTGTTCACAACTTATCAATTCATTTTCCTCCCCCTTTTCTCTCCTCTTCCAAACACTTAATCCATTTGGAGATCCACAGCAGATTTGCGACGCTTAGCTTTTTTGACAGTTTTGATTAGGGATGGATGACTGCCCTGCTGCATGCTACCAATAGGTGTGAACTGCAGAAAGGCAAGTTGGAGCCACACATCAGTTCAGTCACCTCATTCACTTTGCTTTAATGAGCTGCAAAAGAGACCCTCCGTTTAGCAGTGCTGATTCTTCCCCATCTCCCCCCACCGCTCCTTGCATCTCAGTACCCTTTGGGGGAAAAAACAGGGTTTTTTCACCTAAAAGACTCAGGGAAGTAAAGGAAAACAGGCAAGAAAGCACAAAATTCCACCTGAGTTAAAGAGAACTTGATTTACCTCCCTCCAATGTTTATGGCTTGATCCCAGTCAATGTCAAAATGCCCAGCAATGGTATCATCCCAACATGGCAGGGACATCAGTGCCAGCTAACTGGTCCCTGCCCTTCTGGCTCTGTCTTGTGTGAAACAGATTGTCAGAAATTTTGCCCTGGCTTCTTAAACTACAGAGCATTTGGCACTCTGTATAGCCCACATTGCAGTACAAATGAGGAGACACCTAGAGCCTTTGAGACAAAGATGAGGCATTGATCTTAATAAATATCACCTTCCAAATTCTAGATAAAGCAACAGGAAAAGGCTGATGAGAGTTCTTTTTTAGTTAAAGTTCTAATGTGAACCATATTCATAGAAATAAAATTTCCCCCATGACATATGAACATTTCAATAGCAGATCAAGATTTAAAATTAAAAGAAAGCAATCTCTACCTTTACTTCTACCTATAGATAGGAAGTTGTGCATCCAGTTAAGTAGAGGTACGGAGGCGTGTCCATCATGGAGGAGGCAAGTGAAAAGAGCAGGAGGAAGGATAAAATATAAGGTCACTGCGCACACTCACAAAAACAATAACAAGAACATAAAACACACACTGCACAAAAACAGCACCACTCAGTAAAATAGGAAAAGGGAAAACACATCACAACTAAACAACAATGTGATGCTTAAACAATGGACAGTGTGACTAGCCACTGTCTGTTTAAGCTCTTTGGCTTTGGTTTGATTTTCTACAGAGAAATGCAAACCGCCCATGCAATAGCACGTCAATGATACACATCACTCCACATCAAATGCAAAACAGGGACAACAAAACATTAGGCAGGGTAAACATCTTGTGGAAATATATTTGCTAAATATTTTCCACATACCAATAGTGGAGTGAGATGAGAAACGCTGCAGAACTTCTCCGGGCACACAGTGTTTGTATATTACATTGACACAGCATATAATATATGTTTATACACACACGTACTTTACACATGATAATGTATATATTATGCACATATATACAGTAAATACTTATTAGAGTGAAATGATAGAGAATTGGTTGGCAAGAAAAGAGCAGCCACTCTTCCTTGATGTGAGATGGATAAAGGATGATGGCCTGTGATGCCAGAGCTCAATAGCTTTTAGACTATTCACCGGGCAAGTAGCTATGGACAGAGTTGTGGGCCATGATGCGGGCCGCATTGGGTCATGTGACTCCTTACACCAACCAGGTTTCAAATTGCAATCTAAAGACCAGGTGCATCCCTTGATATAATCATTTGTACTGTAGGAAGAACAGATCATGTCCTAAATCATGTACATCCCCTTTAAGACATGGAAATGGTTAGGTCTCCTCACAAAGTCCACTTTCTCCAGGCAAATCTGATTAACCATGAGCCTTTCCAGACATTAGGTTCCAATTTGTTACCTCTTTTAAGCTCTCTGATGGCTGGATATCTTTTTCTAATCTGGGCAACCAAAACTGTACACATTACTCCAGAGGTAGACTTAAAAGCCTGTATTCAGAGTCAAACTAATGTTCACTTAGAAACTTACTCCCTCTTTTATGCATCCAAGCACCTGCTGGATCTTTCTGCTGAAGTTTGGATATTGGAATGTTGTGGCTTACCCTTGGGTTCATTTCTTCAGCAGCTTTGCCTAAGTCATTAACTATTTCATTACTGTCTACGTGAGACAGGAATCCATCTCCAGTGCCACTCCATCCTTATTGAGCTTCTTACATGCCAATGAGAGGTTGACACTAAAACACTGACACAGTCCAAAGCTCTACAGAACCACCTCCCCCATCCTATCTCTCTCTCTCTAGTCCCCATATCGCAGCCCAGTACCCAGGACAAGTAAAAAAATGTGTAACAAACTCCAGGCTGAGCTATTTAAATATGGACTCTGATTTAGGCCTAAATCTTATTAGTAGCCCTCACTGGGGTTAGCCCATTTCATTTTCCAGTGCATTTTGTTCCTTGCATATTTGAATATTTTAAGCTGCAGATGTAGAATGTACAGACCATTATATGTAATTTTCTACAGGGTGCATAATGAGCTAGAATTAGCATGTTTTTGCAAGAATTTTGCTCTGGAGAAGAAAAAAAAAAAAAGCAAACACTGAGGGCTGCATTTACCAAGCAGGGCTGAGAGTTATTACAGCAAGCATCAAAAGTAAGGAAGGAGAAGAGAAAAGGGTTGTGATGGTGCATGGAAGGGAGGCACATTTCTCCTTTCCTACCTTTAAATTTATTTTCATTTGTTTCTATCCCATTACAAGCATCATGGTTTACTACAGTCCCCCAAGAATCTCTGCCCTGGGCACTGGTAATGCCGCCCAGGTTGGCAAACAGCCATGGGTGATGGGAACACAAAGGGGGTAAAATGCAAGTGGCTTGATTAACAAATCCATCCTCTGCCATGGACCAGGTTGCCTTCTGCAAGCCAAGCCCAGTCCAGAAAGAAGCATAGATCATCATCATCAGTAACCATTGACTAGCAAGGAAGGGAAAGACAAAGAACTTACCTTGTTCACTCATCATCAGGTGTGAGAGGCCTTTGAGAAAGAGAGAGAGGAAGTGAGAAAGTAAAAACACAAGAGAAAAGCAGAAAGACAAATATACATACACACGCATGTTGATCGATAGATACAGATCAATCACTTATGCAGTCCAATACCTCCTGGTATTGGAGATCACATACTTGAGATGAACTAAGTATGAGTATCACACTATGCACACACATCTATTCCATAGCTTCCCATGTCAGGCAGGAAAGCTTGTATCACAGCTAGAGAAAGTCCGATGCCAGTTGCAGAACTGTCCATGGGACTAGTGATTCAGAAGATACCACATACAACTGTGGTTAATTGAACTGGAAGAACCTTGGCCTGTGGTGAAGCTCACCTGTAAATCTACAAGGGGTCACTCACAAACCTTGAAGATCGAAACCAAGGACAGCCTCTACAACTGGACATTAAGAGTCAGTGTTGTGGTGGTTAGCAGAAGCAAGCCCAATATACTACCATGCTAGCTGTTGATTAGCCATTTGTGCTAACTGCGTGTACACACACAGTTGGACTCATTCATGAATGTGGCAGCTTCAGCACATAATTTTAAAGAGTTAATAGTCACCTGTCAAACAATTAATTAAAGCCCAGCAGACCAGCTTCAGAGACCGATCTCACAGGGGCTAGAAAAAGAAATCTCTTACCCTATTTTCAGTACCAATCCTTTCCTATTCCTTTCCCTTAACTACTGGAGATTTGTCTCCAAGTGGCAATGTGGAGACTGCCTTGAAGTTATTCTCTACACTTCTCAGGGATAAACCAGCAAGAGGTACAGCCACACTTCAGTGCTGGAGATGGGGGGGACATGATCACATTCATTTAGCCTCCTCTCCTCCTGTGAGCAGCACTTGGGTCCTCTTCAAGAGCTCTATTCTGGTATTCATCCAACACTACTGCCAAACCCAATTAAAATCCACTTTGGGCCCAATTTTCAAACCTGTGTGGTGCACAACTGCATGCATAACTTGTCTACACAAATGCAAACTGCACCTGCAAATCTGGTAACTAGTGTATGCACATAGCTAGTTAGAAGTCTAGGTGGCCATTTACATTTACAGTTAGCCAATTCTGCACCACACACAACTAACACATCTAAAACTGCAGTCCAATTCCAGCTCCAACAAGCTCATCTCAAACCATCACTGACCCCTCCCCGCTTGCTTTCTTGACCAATTCATCTCTTACCTTGACTCCTTCTCCCCATCTCTTACCCTACCCTGCACTGAGGATGTTTCAGACTCGATGCATGCATGCATGCACGCACACACCTTTTTAGCTCCCTTCATTATGGAAGTCAAACAACGCTACTAATGGTTCATTATTTCAGCGGGACCAAGATGTCGGATGAATCTATTAGAATGAAAGATTTTTCAACAAGCAGCATGTTAAGTTTGTATTTATTTATATCTCTTTCATAAATTTTTCCCTTGCCGTGATGCAGGAATCTAAAATCCAGATCATCCAGAGAAAATGTTCACCCAAAGAGAACTCCAAGCCAGATAAGGGGATTAATAACTGTAAAGTCTAAAGAATGCAAATATCTGAATGTTCTTGGGAGATTACTGTGGATTTAGAAAAATAATCAGAAACACAATATAGGTTTAGCAAACAATTGTTTAATTTTTTTTTACTATAAATATACATAGCAGATTTGTTTTGATGGAACATATTTCTGTTTTTAAATTAAAAGACAATTGACTTATATAATTTTATGCAGTTAAGGCGGTAGTGTTGGGTTTGTGGATACATGTATGGTCACTGGCACCATTACTTTGGAAGGGCAAATCTCTTGTCAGCTCAGATAAGTGCCGAAAATATTGTCCAACCCAGGAGTAGATCAAGATCCTTAGGAATTATGATTTGAAGAGGCCTTGAAGCAATGGTGAATCAGTGAACAACAGGTGGCATGGCACACAGCTAATGGCTATCTACCACAGGACCCAGGGTGGAGACAGGACCTGGTCCTCAGCCCATCAATTCATGTCAGAGAAGGGAGAGGAAGGCAGCAGCTGGGATGCTGATCAATGCACCTGACATGCAGAGCACAAACTGTTGGCCATCTGGGGGTGAGGGATAAAGTCCGTTGGGGAGTTCCTTCCAAACTTTTGGTGGAGGTATTGCCCTCTTTGGAATTATCATCAGAAAGGTTCCCTAGGAAGATTTTCAGCCCTTCCTGATTCTGCTCAGATCCAAAATACAAGATCAGCCTCTCACATAATATTTTTGTCCTTATGTTCCAGTCCCAGTTGGGCACAGGAAGCCCAGAGAGCAATGTAAAAAGTAACAGTCCAATAAAGAGTTGCTACTATTTTTGAACCAGAAGGGAAAAAGTTTGGTTTGAAGCTGTATGGGAAAGGTTATTTTATCCCAACTGATTTGCCCATCTGAAATCCTTGCATAGACCCTTATGTTACAAACAGAAGGCCAAAACTTTCCCAACCCAAACACGAGATCAGATATTAATAATGAATAACTGCTTCCCTCATCTGAAAAACTGAATCCCATGTCATCAAAGTTGGGAGAGTACAAAGTGAATGAGAGATCTCAATCTGCCTCCAACTTACCAACAACCCCCAGAACCTTCAACCTGCAGAGCCCTAATCTGTGACACCAACCTTTTTACATGTGCCATAGAGACTACAAATTAGTGACACTAAAAACAACAGAGGCGGAAACTTGAAATGCTGTTGAGGTCCTTTCAGATTTAACGTTTTTGGTAACCTCAGTTTCAAGATGCTGCATTTGTTACATCAATTTATAAGACGTAAAGAGCAAGGTCACCCCAAGGTCATGTGGGACAGAGCTAAACTGTGGTCTAAAATGGACAGGCATACCGCCAGAAAGTTCATATAAGAGCTGTGAGAAACTTGCAAGCCTGAAAGTCAGGCCAGGTTTTACCACAGCTCTAGCTATGTATCTATTTAGAAAGCAACCATCTTTGTGGTATCTAAGCACCAAACTCAAAAGCTAGAGAATCTTTCAGGAGACAAAGACTGAGTTATGGTAGCAAATGAAACCATCAGGCCATGCTCCTGCAAGCCCTCCATGCACACAACTAACATTGATGCCAATGGGAGTTCCATGCATGGAAAGCCCTAAATGAAATTCTGAGGTTTTACTGGCTTCCGCCCAAAATGAGGTCAAACTTGCACTATTTCAGCCAAGTTTCACTTTCAGTCTCTGGTTTCTTCAACCAGAAATTCAGTTCAAACCCTGAAGGCTGCAAAGCCAGGCAAGATAAAACTGGGAAAAGGTTCGCACAAACCCATGTGAACCACAGTGGCCAAGCTTTCACAGATCCAGTCATTATTATGATGAAATATTTGTTGAGCATTGACAATGTCTCAGCACTAGGTTAGCGCTTGTTAATATCTCCTCGGCTGACTGAACTTATATGAGATCCAAACTGAGACTGGCATAAAAGGGAAAATGTATTTCAGAGACTTGCTTAGGATTACTTTTGAATGGAGAATGAGCTACAAAAAAATGTAACTTCTTCAAGCTTGGATCCAAGAATTTCCATACCAGTTGAGACCAGGAATCCAGTATCTTGCCTCCCACAATGGCTGGTAGCAAATGGTACAGAGAAAGGTGCAAGAAATCAGTTAATGGAGAGTTATGGAATAACCTGCCCATAGAGGAAGCTTATTCCTAAACCCAGGGAGTTAGTGGTTCTCCACTTATGAAGTCAAGATGCGAGTGACAGTGAGAATCACAATGCTTCTTAGGAAAGCTCACATCAGCTTTCTGTACTGATGATCTAGAGCAGTGAGTTAAGCTTTTGAAGCACACAGTGAGTCCAAGCCTTTTGAGAGTCACCTTATGTCAGTATCAGGGGGTAGCCGTGTTAGTCTGTATCTACAAAAACAACAAGGAGTCTGGTGGCACCTTAAAGACTAACAGATTTATTTGGGCATAAGCTTTCGTGAGTAAAAACCTCACTTCTTCGGATGCATAGAGTGAAAGTGCATAGAACCTTATATCAGGGAGCCTGAAGTTGACTAGTCCACCTGCTTGGAGCAGCGTTTGATATTGCAACAATGTCACTCTGGTCTAGGACAGATGGGCCTAAACTGAGCTGCTGTTATCTTAGCCATGATCGGTGCCTGTCTTTACTATTGGTTCCTGTTTGGGCTGGGGATGGGGGTTAAAACCAGTTACAGAGTCAGTTACGGTTTAAAAGGTTATTTTTATCTGGCTAGATCTCAAAGTAACATTTTTATGAATTAAAATGTTTTTTTTAAAATGAGTGCACTGTTCCGCTTTCCATATCAAAGTCGAGAAATTAAGTGGTGCTAATTGCACAAAGTGCCAAGGGCCGACACTGGATTCTTATGAAGCCATAAGGACATTTTTTAAAGTAGCTTCACAGTGCAATTACATGAAAGAGCAATGTAATTAAACAATGGCCCTCGTGTTTGAAGACTTATTAGGGGCACTTTGCAAGGGGGTTACACGGAAAACCTTGGCACTATAGATTTTTTTTTTTTTTAAATTACACTTGGGTTCTTAACACTCAAGACAGGGGGAATTAAAGCCACTAAACATAAAGAGGTGGGGGAAGGGTACAAAACCCAGAGTAAAGTGACAACTGATTGATGCAGCAAAAGAAGATGGAGTCCTTTTGTTCTAGTTAATTATAGCTTGTCCTGTTTTACTGGGCCAGGGGTGGGGGGGGGGGGTTAAGGGGGGGGGGGGGAAGGGGGAAGTTGATTCCTTTATATTGGCTGGAACAAAGAGACCATTAACAGGGATCTGGGGGAATTGCTGCATTAAGGCCAGGGGCCTCAATTTTTACCTTTTAATGCTAGTGCCAGACTGACAGCCCCAGAGTCAGTCAGAAGCACTATATATATATAGTATAAATATATATATATATAAAGAGAAATACAGCATAGGCAGCAGCACGACAAGTGTCCATCAAGCCCACCCCCACCTCACGCTCCCCAGGAGGGAGACAGGACTTCACTTTCTATGGCCCATTCAATCGACAAGGGGGCAATGGTAATGTTATGAGGCAGGGCTGTTATGTTTTCGGAAGCCCCTCTGCTCCAGGATATTTCAGTAGCTGTTACTGGCTCTAAGTAGAGCTCACATAAACCAGGGACCCTAATAAAAGAGTTGCAGCTCCTGCAGGAAAAGTGTGCTCCAGTGAGCAAGGGGTCCATTTCCCTACCTTTCCTTTCCCAAACACCTTGCACACGCTTCTGAGGGGACCAACTCCCTGCCTCATCCTCCCACCCCAGTTCCCTCTGCAACCCTTTCCTTTTAGGGAGAAGTAGCAACAAGTTTTCCCTACCTTCTGAACTAGACTCCCTCCCTCCCCCCCCCCCCCACACCCTTTGTGATTTGGGAACTCTTCAGACCTAAACAGCAAGACAGCCCACACAGGACTTTGGGACTTCCCCAAAAGAAAAGATGCCTGGTAAGCACACTTATCCCAGACCCAGCGCGCTGAGCAAGGCAGAGGAATGGGATGGTGATGGGGGAGAACCCCTCTACCTCAGCCCCTGCCTCCCATCTGGAAGGAGATGTGGTGAAGTATAAAATATTCCTCTCAGGCCTGGCTTTCTGCTGGACAGGCCAGCTCTGCACAGATGATGAGCTGAGCTCTTGGCCTCTGGCACACATGGTGCCCATTTTTCGTAGCCAGGCAGAGCTACAGCCCAGGCTGGGGAACAGCCTTTCTTGTTGGATTCATCAGTGGTATGCCTAGCAGCTAAGAGGCTCCTTATAGGCCCCAGCAGTACGGCCAGCCAGGAGCTGAACATGGTTATTGTAGCCTGAGGCCCACTTCCAATCCAATTACACACAACAGCTGTGCGATTCCTCTCCTCTGTCCCAGTGCCGGGACTAGACTTTGTGGCTGTCAGGGGCAGCAAGTTGAGAGGCAGAGTCAAGCTGAGTGGCACCTTGAAAGGGTGCCATCCTGAGGGAGAAGGCAAGGGGATAGGAGACAAAGAAAGGGGGCAGTAGAGGCAGCACTCACGTTATAAACCATCCTCTCCTTTTTGGCAGAATTAGTTGTTCCCCGTTTAATCGATATTGGAGACAGCACGTTCCTGGCAGAACCATTCAGATAAGAGGCTTATGCCTATGCAAGTGTTTGCGAGAGCATGAGAATAAGTGTGTATGAGTGTGCAAAAGGGACTGCATACATAGTGAATGGGCGTGCAAGTGGGAGCATCTGAGAATGAATGAAGCCCTGGGGACAGATGAAGATAAGAAAAGGAGGTAAAGGAATGAAGGCTTGAAAAGGAACAAGATCAAATGGCCTGGACTTTTCTGCCTCAAAAAGCCAGTAAAATGGCTGTCCCCTCGGGGCCTCTGTGCTTACAACAGAGTTGGTTACCCCCTGCATGCAGGCGAGGACACAATCCTTCTCAGGATCCAGAGTAACTAGGGCATCTCCACAAGGCCACACTTATTTCTTTAAATACAAATTCTAATAGCAGCCAGAGCCATAAGAAATGATCCCCTTCGGCAGGTCTGACACCGGGTACAGTAATCAGGCCCATATCACTGTCCTGGGGAGGCCCAAGCACGTCTCCCATCCCAGAGGTGGGGGCGGAAGGTGACGCAAGTGGGTGCAGTGCTAACTTAGGCCTTGTCTTCACTGCCACACTACATCGGTGCAGCCGCACTGATGTAACTGAGCCAATGTAGCACATCTGGTGAAGACGCATTATGTCGACAGGAGAGTGCTTTCCTGTCAATGTAATTACTCCACCTCAACGAGAGGCAGAAGCTATGTTGGCAGGAGATGCTTTTTCACACCCCTGAGCAATGTAAATCACATCAACTTATGCGGTAGTGTAGACAAGCCCTTAGACATCAGTCTCTCATAGGTATCAGAGCCAATTACCCTAATATCAGAGCACCAAACCCCTACCCCTTTAAATGCCCCCTCTCCCCATAAGCAGCAACATAGAGGCACCTCACAAGATAGAGGCACCTCCTCTGTTCTACTGGTCTATTCTCAACAAATTACTGTTCACCCCAGGCCTCTGGACCAATGGGAAAGAACAGGAGGAGCAGGGGAAGTAATGAACACCACAGGGGAAGAGAAAGAAGAGAGCTTTACTCTCACACGACAGCTGTGCATCCTCATCCCACTTTTATTGGGTCTCAATGGCGTGAACTGATACTTAACAATGATAAAAATATCAATGCACAGAGCTCTGGGCACTTTATGAAGGTGAGCCAGGATCTGTAATCCCGAATTTACAGACAGGAAATCTGAAGCACCAAGAGGGGAAATGACTTGCCCTCGAGGCCACACAGCTTGTCAAGTGACCCAGCTGAGCAGACTCCAAGAGTCCTGACTCCCAGTGTCCCACTCTAACCTCTGGATGTCACTGCTTTCTGTGTGAAGCTTGTGTGAATGGACAACGCCCCCACTTAGGGGGTAGATTGACACCTGATGAACTCATTTCATTTGTGAAGTGAGCCAAGCAGGATCTGAAGCTCGTTCTCAAGGGGAGAGGGGCACGCCAGCTGCTAGCCATAGTTCCCAGGGGACCCCTCTTAACAGCAAAGAGACCTCACAGGCTGAGAGCTCATGCTAAAAGTAAAGTGACTATTTGCTTTGAATAAGATCCATTTCCCTGCACCTGGCAGGGGCTTGGCCTAAGAAAAGCCTTTGTAGCATGTGCTTTGCTGAAGCCAGCACCAGGCTGTTCACAGGAGCTTGTTTTCCTGGGGAATTAGTTCTAGCCAGTCTATTCAACAAGTAAAATTAATCAATTAATCAATGGGCCCTTTACAGCCCTTCTGCTGCCTGTGGGTAAATAGTTACATTAGCTCATAAAATTCCCCAATTTGTCTTACAAACGGTGAACAGTTAAAATGGTTGCTTGGCAGGGGCCCTGGGCTCCACTCTCTGGCTTAAGATTGGCTAGCACACAAGGTGGTGAGCAAGCCCCAGGCATGGACAGAGAAAATGCAGATCTGCAACCTCTCTTACTGTGGGTAAGGAAACCTGGCTGTGTTCTACATAAATAGCCCAGTCCTGTGCAGGAACACAAGTGCAGTCTGCAGGGAGAAGAAAGGACGCGACAGGATGGGGCAATGTAGGACCTTCTTGGACTAGACCTGTATCAGTTCAAAAAATAAGGTACAGGCAAGCATCGAATTGAGAACATGTGAAAATGAGTGTGGTAGCACATGAAAAAGTGTCTGAACATGACAATAAGAATGTGAGAAAGCATGCAAGAAATCCTGAGCCTGAATGCATGGGAGTGTGGGGAAATAAACACTTTGTGTCCAGGTGTGCGAACGCTTGTGAGAACATCTGAGAATGGGGGGCAGGGCAGTGCAGCCCATTCACACACTAGATGGAGAGCCGCAAGGTTAACAAAACTCTGACCGGATTTCGGTACATCTGCTCTCCCTCTCCAGGCCACCCAGAGCAATGATAGCATCGTTTTCATCTCTGCCCTGTTTACCACTGGCTGGGCCCACCCCATCTGGCTGCTCATATACCCTCTGCAGCCTATTCAAGCCACACAGGGAGTATTTTTGATGTACAAGACAGCAGCCATTTATGGCACAAAATATCATCCATTCCACTGAGCCGAGAAGGGGCCAAGCTACAGTGAGCCATTGTCAGCCTGACTCCACCTTCCACCCAAGCCACGGGGACAGAAGCAGCTCCAGTGCACAGTGGAGGGGCCTCTTAGCCCACAACCCTTCCACATCATCTCCAGACACACCTCTAGTCACTGGCATTGCCTTCCCTCTCCATGCAACAGAGACAAGTATCTGACCTGCTGAGAGGGAAAAACTCCTTGACTCCCCAGACTGGGGCTGATAAAGCCAGTGGACCTTGTTTGCAGGAGTCCTGGTGGTGGAGTCTCTCTTTCTGCAGCATCTCAAGGGGCCATTTTTTGCCATCTGGCCTCTTTCTTCCCTATTATCTGCACTTTGGGTATGCAGTGACACCCCCTCCTTGGATATTCATGCACAGAATACAAAGTAACTATAATGAGTAAGGGGCCCCAACTAAGGGGCTGAGAAGGGCTGGGGGAGTGAGATTTACCCAGACCATTTGTCCACACAGATTCTATGGATGAAAATAACAGGGCTGAAAAATCTGATTGTTCAATGGTAGAAAAGCAACAAATGGAATGCAGAAGTATTTTCAGGTTCAATTCTGGTGCTACTGTAATGCCGACAGACCCCGATCATTGGCAGGCGGGATCAAACCTACGACCTCTAGGGCTAAATGCATGAGCCTCTACTGCATGAGCTAAAAGCCATATGGCTGTTAGCTAAGGCTGTAGAGCAGACTCATTAATCTCTCTAAGTGGTCTCGGTGCAACTAGATGGGCAGAACACCATACCCAGGAGGTGTGTGGGTTACACCATGAGTTGGCAAGTTATGCATATGGCTTAGAAGGGAAGGATCGACCCACTTAAAGTCACCCATAGTCCTGCTCCCATTCAAGCCGAAGGCCAAACTCCCACTGAGCCTTCATTCGGAGTCTAAATCAGGCACCCAGTGGAGCTTCCTGGAGGTGAGGTTAGAATCAGGCCCATTGGTTTCAATGGCAGCAGAATGGGGACCATGGAGCAAGCACTCTCAGTTAAAGGCTTTCCCAGCTGAAGATGAGGGATTCATCCCCCCTCAGTGATGAGAGTGGTATGGGGACTAGCTGCTGGAGTTCTCTATGAAAGAACAATTCCATGGTGGTAGATCCTGAAAATAAACTCCAGTTTGATTGCATTTTCTCTCTCATATCTGATTTATTCACATGCTATAGAAAGGAAACTGTCAAGACCCCAAATGAAGAGTTTACAAACCCCAGTGCGACAGGAAATATTTTCACCACTTTTTACTAAGCAAAAAAACTAACAAAAACCCCTCTGTATTTGTGTTGGTGGAGACCCAAACACAGCAACTTTTGGCACTGGAGCCAGAAAATGGAACAGACTATAACTGGAAAGTGAAACTGACTAAGCAAGTTTCAGCATCCCAAGCTGAGTGACAATTAAAAAAAAACTGAACTATAAAATGATGAAACGTATGTTTCAGCTATTCAAATGCAATAATCACTCTCAGGTTAATAGCAACATGGAGAACAATTTTTTACAAAACCTGATTTTTATCTTGACAGCATCCCTATAACTGGTCTATTTAGTTTTGTGCCAAAAGAGAAATTTTACAAGGGAACCTCTAGATAGAGAACCTCTATACAAAGACCTTGTAATCCAACCCCCACAGTGCCCAGCACAACATTCGCTCTGAACACTCATAGCCAGCATGGTGAGATTTCTACCCACTCTCATTCCCTACCCCACCCACCCCCCAAGAATAATCTTCCAGCTCAGTGAACATAACACTCACCTGGAATATGATTGACATCTGTCAAGACGTTTTCAGGGGAAGCAGAAGGGAGATGTGGAAAGAGAAAGAGAGAGAAGAGAGAAAAGCATTAGAGACACACACACACACACAGCAGCTCAGTATCCTTGCATGGAAATCAATTTCATGCAAACCCAGAAGTAATTAGGTTTGTTGGAAGGCCACCCGTCTGCAGCCAAACGCCCACCCATGCAAGGGAAAAGGGGTTGGCTCCCTCTCCGCTGTGCATGTAAAAATGAATCTTCCATCATATCTGTCTGGAGAAAGTGCGCTTCTGGAATCAGACATACCCAAGTCAGGCCTGTTCCTGCAAGAATATCAGTTAGAATATTCTATGGCACTTCATGCACAAATGCAAACAAACAAAAAACTCACTGGCCCACAGCAAGTTTTGTACTTCACATAAATTCAAGCAAGTTTTCAGAAAGGGGAAAGGAAACTGCTCCCCCTTTAAGAGGGGTCATTTGAATTTATGACCTCTTGCAGGGCTCTGAACACAGTCCCAAAGAGAAAGCCTCTCCTTTTAATTCCTCCTGCCCACCATTCCAGGTGACCATCCTTCACTGCAGACAGCGGGGTTTGTGCGTCAGAGGTTTGCACATGTTGTCTCTTCCCAAGACTCTGGATTCAAACCAAGAACTGTTCAATATGTTTTCCCCTCATCTGACACAAGATCCCTTTTCCAATCAATCAAATTAATCCTGGAATAAATAAGTCCATTAAAAAGGAGAGAAGCAGGAACTTGTAAGTGGCCATATCAATCATGGGTTAGGTACATCTTAGGAGCTATGGTGTCAGTTTCAATGCATAGTCCATCAACTACAGTGAATGAAGCAAAATAAATTCCTGCTTCTCTTTCCACCATCATCAATTTAGTCTCGTTCCATGCACTTATACTTGTCATAACCCCTGTGGGGTGAGCCTCTGAGATCTCACAAGCTATGCAGGATCTAGCTAGGTCAGTATTTGAACAGGAGTGGAATCCTCCAAGGAAAAACTCACAGTGCAGCAGGAAGCAGTGCTTCTGATTCAAAAGGTGGCACTCTTCCCTCTAAGTATCTAACCAATGCCCAAGTGTGGTGATGGAGGTGCTGTGCTGCTGGAGGTATCATCTTTTAGATAAGATATATTAATCACCTGGGGTCACTAAAGTTCCCATGGTACTTTTCCCACAAGACTAGGAATGTACTATGCTGGGTGACTTGGCCTAATACCAGCTTTGAATAATATAATTCTTCCTCTCTGGATCCCCTGTCCAGTTTTAGTTTGATATTAGATTCTCTACTCTCTGTCCTAAACTGTTGTGATATTGTAGAATACTATGACACAGTCGCCACATTCCACCCCAGCAGTGGCTGCATTTCAGTGGTGAGCAAGTGAGCCCTGTTCACATTGCCCGTTGTATGTTACTTTCTAAGTGACTTTGGGATCTTTTGAGAATAGGTACACAGGAGTAGGTATACATGGCACTTTATAGATATATTAAACACAGTCCTTGCCTGAGGAGTTAATAATCCACAGAAGACAACATACAGACTAAGAGAGGAATGCAGCACCAGGTCATTTCATCTAGATTGCTTAGGCTATGCATGCTTGCTGGGTCCAGGAGGTTTTATTTTATTTTTATGTGTACTTTTTAACATAATCGTGTTTGATATTTTAGGGAGCTGGCAAGGGAACAGGAAAGGACAGCTGGCACTGAAAGACTGGCTGGAAGAAGCTAGTTTTTAAGTGCAGGGAGGATATTCAAGGTGCAAGGAGTAGAGTGTGCAGTGGGAATGGGAAATGGCATGAGAGAAGGGGAGAGATATAGAGCGGAGATGAACCTTGAACATGAGTGTGGAGGAGTGTGAACTTGATGCAGAAGTAGATTGGAAACCACTGGAGGGATTTATGCTGGGAGGTTGCGAGGGGATCAGAATGGCAGGCTAGGGAGATGGTAGCATTCAGAGAGAAAGATGATAGAGAAGGATGAGATATCACAATTATTGATAATTCAGCAGCTGCATCAAGAATCCATTCCAGGCATGCACAGAAATCCAGTATTAAGTTCTCCTCCTCTCGGGGACTTCACCCCAAGCTTAGTGTTCAAATGAATAAACAGAAAGAGGAACCAGTCGACATGAAACCAGACTTAGGCCTGGTCTACACTAGAAACTTAGGTCGACATAAGCCACGTTAAATCGATCTAATCATGTATATGTCTACACTACTGAGTCCCTTCCGCTGACCTAAGTGGCCTGTAAAGTCAACTTCTATACTCCACTTCCGCGAGAGGCGTAGCGCTTGATTCAACATCCACAGGTCGACATGGGGATAGTGTAGACACTGTTGTGTAATTCGAATGAATTGGTTTCCAGGAAGTGTCCCACAGTGCTCCGCTGTAACCGCTCTGGAGAATAATTTCAACTCCACTGCACATCAGCCAGGTACACGGAGAACAGCCCCGGGAACTTTTGAATTTTCATTTCCTGTTTGATCAGAGTGGAGAGCTCGCCAGCACAGCTGATCATGGGGACTTAAGGCCACAAACGCGCTCCAGCATGGAATATACAGGAGGTGGTGGATCTCATGCTTTGTGGGGAGAAGAGTCTGTGCAGGAAGAGCTCCGATCCAGCAGAAGAAATGCTGATATCTATGCCAAGATTGCACAGGGGAGAAGGGCTACCCCAGGGACATGCAGCAGTGCCTCACATTATCTTACTTTTCTTTACTGTCTCTGTGTGTTTGTGTGCATAATGAAACTTAACAGATTGAGGAGAAAAGGCTCTTTATTCATTCAACACATTGTGGCTGGCGGGGGTGGAGTTTACAGGGGAGAAAATGAAATGGAGGAGGGGACAGTTTGGTAAGGAACAACACAGATAAGTGTCACATTACTCTGACTCAATGCTGAAATTGGTTTTCAAAGCCTCACGGAGACGCAGAGCCCCTCAATGTGCTCTTCTTATTGCCCTGGTGTCTGGCTACTCAAAATTGGCTGCCAGGGAATCTGCATCAAACCCCCACCCCAGTGGAAACTTTTCTCCCTTTGTTTCACAGATATTATGGAGCACACAGTAGGCAACAATAACAATGGGGATATTGCTTTTACTGAGGTCTAACCTTGTACACAAACAACGCCAGCGACCTTTTAAATGTCCAAAGGCACATTCCACCACCATTCTGCACTTGTTCAGCCTGTGGTTAAACGGGTCCTTACTGCTGTCCAGGCTGCCTGTGTATGGCTTCATGAGCCATGGGAGTAAGGGGTAGGCTGAGTCTCCCAGGATCATGATTAAGCATTTCAACATCACCAATAGTTATTTTGCAGTCTGGAAAGAAAATCCCTGATTGCAGCTTTCTGAACAGACCTGTGTTCCTAAAGATGGGCGTCATCCACCTTTCCCGACCATCCCACACTGATGTCAGTGAAATGGCCCCTGTGATCCACAAGCGCTTTAGGTTTATGTACTCTTTGGCAAGGTGGTCTGGTGCCAATAGAGGGATAGCATTCCATCTATCGCCCCACCACAATTAGGGAACCCCATCACGGCAAAACCATCCACCGTGTCCTGCATGTTGCCCAGAGTCTCTACCCTTCTTAGCAGAAGTCTGTTTATGGCCCTGCAAACTTGGATCGCAATAGATCCCATGGTAGATTTACCCACTCCAAATTGATGCCCCACTGACCAGAGCAGTCTGGCATTGCAAGCTTCCACAGAGCTATCACCACTTGCTTCTCCACTGTTAGAGTAGCTCTCATTTTAGTATGCACTTCAGGGCTGGGGAAAGCTATTCACACAGTTTCTGGAAAGTGGACTTACACATTCAAAAGTTCTGCAGCCGCTGCTCGTCATCCCATAGCTGCATAATGATGCGGTCCCACCAGTCAGTGCTTGTTTCCTGGGCCCCGAAATGGCGCTCAACCGTGTCAAGGTGATGCATGACTGTCACCAGCAACTGCAAATTGCTCCGCTTTATGTCTTCCAACAGGACAACTTGTGTGGCATCACATGGTTCCATGCGGCGGATCCTATATTGGCTGGGTAAATATTGCAGGATATGGCACGAGGTGTTTGTAATGCTCGCACCAACAGTGTACAGCTGAGTGGGGTCCATGCTTACCATGCTATGGCGTCCACACGGGTAACCCAGGCTTATGAAAAAAGATGTGAAGCAAGCTTGGTTTATTTGCCGCTGATTTCAGGGAGGGAGAGAGGTAAGTGCATCATGGGAGGCAAACGCCATGTTCCCATAACCATCCGCGCCATTGTTTTGGTCCCATAAGGCATTGCAAGCCCGACCCAAAATTCCACTCAGCTATATGCACTGTGGGATAGCTACCCACAGTGCAGTGCGCCATGCGTCCATGCAAGCCCTGATAGTGAGCATGCAGTCCGCCGACACAATGATACTATGGACACACAAGATCAACTTGCTTTAATCACAGGCTCAATGATGACTTACATGAAGTTGACTTAACTTTGTTGTGTAGACATTGGCTTAGTTACAGCCCACATTACACTGTCCCATAGCATTGCATCTATGAGCTTAGACTGAACCACTGTGTCTGATGTTAGTAAATTCTGTGTATGGGCCTACTTAGTACCGCTGAGCCCCATGAAGAGTTTTCTGGAGAGCCTGGGGAGGGAGATGGAGCAGAAGAAGAGAAGGGCAAAGAAAAGAATAAACCAAAGACAGCTGGGGGTGGAGGGCACATTAAACAAACAATGGAAGAGGGGCAGTAACTGATGGACTTTTTGGAATAGCACTCATTAAATTGTCTGTTAATTAAAAAGATCATGAGGATGCTCATGCGTTTATCATCTGACTGCTACTCGCTACACAGACAGCAACCAAAACGTGGCTTCCAATGCATCAAGTTCCAAATGTAATCAGGGTGAACAGTCAGCACAGGGGCCTTGGTTTATAAAGCATAAGTTACACTTCCCTTTTCCAGTACTGCTCATCTCAGGGGTGTCCCCAAAAACACAAGCCCCCAAATCTGAACAAAATTCTCCCCTCACTCTCTTATATTCTTTTGGAAAGCTCTTGTTGCTCCAGATACAAGAATTGCCATTAAAAGGTCAATATTTGCACCACTGCAACACCTTTGCAGTATTTACATTGGTAGCACCACGCTGCCACAGAGTTATTTGCTATTCTAAGTATAAAGAAAGATTGTTGCATCTCAGACACCCCCCCGTGTGGCATCTGTTGGCAAATGCCGACTTTCACAGTGAGACTGCTTGCATTTTATTTTAAAACAAACGCTTGTGAGAGTTGCTTTTTTGTTTCAATATAAAGAAAAGAGCACACCGCCTGCAAGCCCTCTCAGTAATACCTTACAATAATATACCAACACGTGTGCGCCTCAGCTCAAATGGCCAGGGCACAGCTCAAGCTTTCACAAGAGGGCTCTATAATAAGAATACAGTATGCACGGCTCTGTGTCTAGGAGTATCCCTACAAAGTGAGAAAGGAGGGTGGAGGTGACATTACACCCAGCCTAGTTGGATTTTGGGAATTGATTCTTTTTGCCCTCTTCCCACCCCCCAAATCTTTGCTAACCTGAAATATTCTTTCTCCCCATAAGCTCAGAACCTTAAGGCTAGGTTTTCTAGTATGTTTTTAAAAGGACTGTATCAAACAGCTTCCCACTCTCTCTCTCTTCTTCCTCAGCACCAGCCCACCTTCCTCCCCTCTCTCCTACCAGTAGGGGGGAGGTGGTAAAGGACTTGCCTGTTAAACTTGGAACACACACAACCCACAGCTAATGAAAAGCCCAATGAACAGGGGGCTCCGTTTCGTGTGGTTGGAGGTTTATCCACTTCCTCTGGCTCAGAGCACTTCAAACACAGGAAGGTTTGTCTCTCAACAAAAGGCAAGGCAGGGTTTGCTTTATCCTATACACAAGGGCCCATTTATTGCCTCTTTGTAGAGGACTGAGCTGCAAGCCAGTGCTGTTTGCTTTTGTTCTTTGATGCTAATAGCTCAGTTGAAAGAAGGATCAGCAGGGTTGCTGCCTTTGTCAGGTGCAGCCCCAGCCACCTGGATGGGGTGGAAAAGGAAAGAGGAGGATGAAGGGGATGGAGAGGAACAAAGCGGATAATATTAGAGCTCAGATCATAGCCGTGCCTGTAACAAGTATGTCTGAGATTTTTTGTGTGAATTTTAGTACTGAGAGGTGCCAGCATGGGAGCCCTGGAGAGCAAAGGCCTCTGTTCAGCTGAAGGACGGGTACAGCATAAGCCACAGCAAGGAAAGATTTCCCCATACATATCGGCCCTGTCTCAGGCTGAAAAGACGCTCTCTGGGCTGAATGGGAAGTGAATGGTTCTATCTCCTGTTACTAATCCACCTCATCTCTCCAGAGTACACCTATGTGGCTCTCAGGTTACTCCCAGTTTGAATTACAATGAGTGGGGAGCAATTCAAATATTAGACCCGGGGGGGAAGGGGAGAGAGGAGTGGAAAGTTTGTGGGAAGAAAGAGGAGACTTTTTGTAGAGGATGACATCCAATCAAGAAGAGTCCCTGTGGTAGGGCAAAAAGTGGGCATAGGAGAGTGGGTAGTGGAATACAGACAGGGGCCGCATATCTTGAAGTACTGGTGGAGTAATTTTTTCTCCTTCTTTTGAGCGCTGGTGTGAGGCAAACTCGCAACTGGACCAGGGCTGCTCACTCAGCTACAACGACAAATCCCTCTAGCAGGGCCTGCCATAACTCAGCCCTCAGGCATACTGCAGCAGCCTCTCTCTGGGCAGGGCCGGAGTCAGATGACTCCCCAGGCACAGGTATTTCACTCTCACCACCAGAGATGCAAGTTACTCTGTGCAACAGCACCACTCCACTAGGAACCCTTCTGCTGCCTTGTAGTGTTACAGACTCCCTAAGCTTCCTGGCTGCATTCAATCCTGTCCATTTTCCTGCCCCACCCTTGCCCAACTCTTGTTCCAGGCTGCTTCAGCTTTGTCCGTGTCCTATTCCAATCCTGTTCCTGCCTCCTGACCTCCAGATACTTGGACTGACTCCAACCTGGCTTCGACCTTCAGCTGGCCTCCGGTCTCTGACAACAATCCTGACTTAGCTTGTCTACAGACTCTGACCCCAATTCTTACCACAGCCTGTCTCTAGACCCTGGTTTCAGTGCTGCTCTTGGCCCAGTCTCGACTCTACATCTGGCTTTGACCCTTGGTACTCATTCTCAACCACCGCTCCAACCATCAGACCTGACCACCTAGAACCCAGACCTGACAGCTAGTCCGTATGTGTATTCCACTGTTGGTGAATGACAAGCAGTACTCACACTCACTGAAGCGTGGGCATATGAGGTATTGATGACTGAAGGACCACCAAGCCAAAGTATGCATCAGCGGCAGAGGCTTGCACTAGGGCACAATTTCATGTGAACGTATGGCTAGAACTGCATGTTGCTGCTTTACAGATGTGAACGAGTGGCACTTCATGAAGCGAGGTTATGGAAGCTGCCTTAGCTCTAACAGAGCAGCCCTTGCTGAGCAGGGGTATCAGCTAACTGGTAACAGAGCAGGAGACATCCTGAAATCCACTTAGAAAGCCTCTGAGAAGAGATTGTTTGTCACTTTATCCATTCCGCCAATGAAATGAACAATCCAAGCAATTTACTAAATGATTTTATTCCATGTATGCAGAATGCCAATACCCAGTACACAGCCAGGTAATGGAGCCCCCTGTCTTCATTGGTGGCATGTGGTTTTGGAAAAAAAGACAGCTAAGCAAATTGTCTCGTTTAGGTGAAAGTCCAAGATTACTCTGGGGGTTAATTTTGGGTGCAGTCTCAACAAAATCTTATCCTTATTGAATATTGTGTATGGTATATCAGCCTTAAGGGCCCTTACCTTTCAATCCGAAGTGATGGCTACTAAAAAGGTGACTTTCACAGATAAGAGGGACAGCAAGCACATCACTAATGGTTCAAAAAGTGCCTTGGTTAACATCAAGAGGCCCAAGCTAAGATCCCATGTTGAAGCAGGCTTAGTTACTGGAGGGAAAGTTCTGACTAGATCCTTTAGGAAACATACAGTCACTGGATGGGTAAAAATGGAGTGGCAGTCAACTGGATGGTGGCAGGAGCTAATTGCTGCCACTTCTACTCATAAGGAACTATGGGAAAGTCCTAAGGGTTTCAAGCTGAGCAGCCAGTCTAAAATAGTGTGAATCTCCAATTTTTGAGGGACGATCTATTGATATTGAGCTCAAAATAGAAAATAACTTCCACTTAGCTATGTAGCACTTTCTGATGCATTACTTCCTGCTCTTTTTAAGGATGGCTTGAACAGCTACCAAACATGTCTGCTCTAGCTCAGTGCCCCTCTAAATACCAAGCCATGAGGGATAGGGAGTCCAGGCTGGCATGCCTTATCTTGTCCTGTGTCAAGAAGTGTGGGAAATATTGGATACTAATGAATGGATGGGCTAATAGATGGAGAAGTTTGGGGAACCAAAACTGTTTGGGCCACCTGGGATCATGAAGATGATCACCACCCTATCCTGCTGAATCCTCCTGAGAACTCAAGATAAGAGTGAGATGGGAGGGAAGGCATACCTTAAGTGTCCCACACATAGGGATAGAAAGTCATCTCCCTTGGAGTCCTAACCTCATGCCCCTCTGAAGCAGTACATCTTGCATTTCTTGTTTTCTTGTGATACAACCAGGTCCCACAACAGGTCTCCCTAGTGTCTGAATATGGTCCTCACCATGGAAATGTGTAACTCCCATTTGTGGTTGATCGAAAAGTGACTGCTGAGGCTGTTCTCCAGTGTACTGTGTATTCTTGGGAGGTATACTGCTGATAGGATAATCTGGTGAATGGTAAGAATTGTTTGCAGACCTCTCAGACAGCTCTCACTTTCAGGAGTTTTACGTACATCCTGGACTCACAAGACGTCCATGTTCTTTGTGCTGTGTGTTCATCCAGATGGGCACCCCATCCTAAGAGGGAGGCATCTGTAATCATTCCTGAGAAGAGGATAGAGTGAAGGGGACTCCCACACACATCCATTCTTTCTGGGAACAATGCTAGTCCATGCTAACCTTTCTATCCCAGGAAGAAGTGACTATATCTACCATGACCCCAAAATGTTTTAATCAGCTGAACATAAGCTCTCAGTGTGACGCTGTAGTCAAAAGAGCAAATGCAATTCTGCGATGCATAAATAGGGAAATCTTGAGTATGAGTAGAGAGGTTATTTTACCTCTGGATTTGGCACTGGTACAACTGCTGCTAGAATACTGTGTCCAGTTCCTGTGTCCACAGTTCAACAAGGATGTTGATAAATTGGAGAGGGTTCAGAGAAGAGCCACCAGAATGATGAAAGGATTAGAAAACCTGCCTTACAGTGATAGATTCAAGGAACTCTATCTATTTCACTTAAGAAAGAGAAGGTTAAGGATGACTTGATCACAGTCTATTCCTACCTACATGGGGAACAAATATTCATGGGCTCTTCAATCTAGTAGGAAAGGGTGGATGTCTATATGAAAATAGGCATCATTCATGTCAAGAGCCATGCATCACTCATCTCTGTTTAAGAATGGAATTATCGATTCCAGGGTGACCATCCTGAATCTCAATTTGCAGATACAGACATTGAGTTGCCAGTAGTCTAAGATGGGTCTCCATCCTCCCTTTTTATTAGGAATTACAATGTATTTGGAATAAAAGCCCTTTCCTCAATGTTATGGGGTACCAGCTCTAGGGCTTCCTGCTGAAGTAGAGAATCTACCTCCTGAATGAGTTATCTTCTTGTGAGAGTGGTCCCTGAAAAGGAACAGGGAAAGGGCTTTTGGCAGGGAAGGGGAGAGAAACTCATGGTGCGGCTGCAATAAATGAGATTGAGAACCCATTTGTCTGTTATTTGCCATATATGCCCAAAAGAAAAAAAGCTTGGTAACCACCAATTTGGATTTTGGAGGTCGGAGGACATGGCATTTGGGTTGGTTCACAGCTCTCGGAGGTCCTTACAAAGGAATTTGTTGTCAGGAGGTTGGAAGCAGAAGTGTTGTGTTTGTTTTGCTGAATCCTCTGTTACTTTCATGGCAGATCCCATCCTTACTGGCGGTTGAAGGGTTTTGGTGCTGCTCTAAGTATGTAAGGTTGTCTGTGATAATTCCTCTTTGGTGCTGTAGTATAAAAACCTAGGGAACAGAGGGTCCTTTAATGAGTGTAATGACTCATCCATCTTTCGATTAAATAAGTTGTTCCCGTTGAAGGGCAAATATTCCACTGTAGACTGAACTTCTCTGGGGAATCCCAAGGAGTAAAGCCAGGACTCTGGACACATTATGAATGCAGTTGCCATCAACCACAAGGCTGTATCAGCTGCTTCTACTGAGGCTTGGAGGGCTGCTCTTGCAACTAGTCCACCTTCATTAATAAAGGTTTGAAACTAACTCCTGATAATTGGCAATTTGGAATTGCAGACTGGTTGACATAAATACCTTCCTTCCAAGGATGTCCAAACATTTAGCCTCCTTATCAGAGGAAGATGACCTCAAGTGTTGTTGCCTACTCCTTTCAGTGGCAACCTGAACAACCAAATTGTTCTGGGCAGGATGCATGAATAAAAATTCTGCTCCCTTGGCTGAGACAAAGTACTTCTTTTCTGCCCTCTTAGGGGTAGGTACATGTTGCCAAAGTATGCCACATGACTTTGGCAGGCTCTAGCATGGCCTAGTTTATGAGGAGCGCCACCCTCCTAGAACCTGTACTCTGTAAAATGTCAAGGAATTTGTGAGGTGGCTCCTGGACCTTCCCCAGAGGAATCTGGACCATGTTAGCAACCCTCCTTAATGGGTCCTGGAAGTTTGTGGTTATCTGGCAGAGATGGTGAGGCTGGGGCAACCACCTCATCAGAATATGATGACTATATTCCGCACAGGACCGGCAGTACTGCTGGATTTGGCTCTTCTTCCTCCATGGACTCCTGAAGGAGCTCAGGCTGGTATCTGGGGGAGGAGGATGGACTCTCGATAGGACCATACTGATCCAGGATATTGCATGTGTGGAGTCCATGGTCCCCAGGCTAAGCATTAGGGATCTTTTGCTTATGCCTAGTAATCCTTGTCCCTCACCCTGAATCCAAGCAGCATACAGAACTAGTTCCTCCTTGTTCAGTGAAGACATGGGGACCTTGTTGAGGGCTTTTATTCCTTTCCCCCCACCACTTCTGTTTCGAGTTGCAAACTCAGCTGATGGGAGGAATTCACTTGCAAGACTCATCTTCACTGGGGGAAGCAAACAACACTCTTTTGCCCCCTTTGTTGTTTACTAGAGTGAAAGATTAAAGTCTTCACTTCAAATCTCTTCTTTGGGGGCACTGGGGGGAGAAGAGTAAACAACACAATCTTTGGCCCCTTTTAACGTTCCCCTCTAGTCCATCTGGTATCAATGGGCCTTCCTTGTGGGGCAGGATATAACACCTTCAGTTGGAAACTAGCATTTCACAATGCTAGTGTTTCTTTCCTGTCTGGTGATTTACACAGTTAGAAAGGCTTACAATGGAAAGGCTACCTTGCACTATGGGATACAGAGGTTATGAGTAAGATCAATGCATGCAGCAACTCACAAGCATTCAATAAAGTCTAAACATTATACATTCTGATAATTCTAATGCCTATTTTAATACTACTAGCAGATGGGTGAGCCAGACTGGTTTGCTATGCATTTGTCAGTGTTCAGTGAAGACATGGGGACCTTGGCATGAGCTGGCACCTGATCTGCCAGCATCACAATATCTTGGGGAAATCTTACTATATTAAGTCTATGTACCATTGTGGGCCAGGGATTGTATGTAATTCCATGGAGAAGGGTGACCACAGCTCCTCCAGGAAATAACAACAGTGGGGGGTGATTAGGCAAACTCACTCAGGTTGCAACACATCCAG
The DNA here is from genome assembly GCF_013100865.1 of Trachemys scripta elegans. Taxonomy (NCBI): domain Eukaryota; kingdom Metazoa; phylum Chordata; order Testudines; family Emydidae; genus Trachemys; species Trachemys scripta. The sequence continues at coordinate 39,823,132 of NC_048301.1, forward strand.
AGAAGTACCACCACCTGGAGAAGCTCACATATACTGGTTCAAACTGGATTCTCCAGAGACCAACAGACAAAGAAAGGACTTTGGGATAAATAGCCTGAGTTTAAACTGACTTGGAGTCTTCTTTCTAATCCAGCAAACCGACAGGACCTTCTGTCCAAAGGCGGCCCCAATCCTTCCTGGGAATGTTTGGAAGGACTTTGGCCTACAGAGTCCCCATACAACTGATGAGTGACTTCTAGAAAGCTTTTACCATGTGTGTAGATTCTTTTATTGTTTGAATACGTTTTTTCCATAATGGTTTTATCTTAAGAATAAATGTGATTGCTTAGAAAGAGCTGTATGGTAACATACAACTAGGAGCAATTATGCTGTTTATAGCCTCTGAGGAGCAAGCAAAGCGCAGTTGCAGGCCTGTTTAGATGCTCTGACTTGCTGGGGAACAACACAGTGTAGGCAGGGAACGTTGCAGCTTAGAAAAATTCCAGTCAGAAGGGAGACAGATAAGGGTCTCTGCCCAAGAGAGGTGACAGCTGGGGAGCCAAAAACCTAAAATTGTGTGTTCACAGAGGGTGAATACAGGTTGCTCTGAACTGTGACAGTTTCTCCTTGTTCAGCACCAATCACAGACCTGCTCCTGTGGACAGTGCCAGAATAGAGGCACTTTGCTCCTTGGAGCCTGTGGATCAGCACCATGACTCTTAAGGGCTCCTCAGCCTCCCAGAACAGGGCATGAAGCGTCACCTGACACAGAGAATGTCAGGGAATAAGTCCTCCTCCTCAGAGATGGATTTGGATGGGGATTTCTCGACAGTGCATCCTACTCTCCCTACCCATGGTCACTCCTGCATTGAAAGTCACAGTGCTAGGAGGTGCACTTGTAGGCCTTGTCTACACTACTGCAGTAAGTCAACCTAAGTTACGCTACTTCAGTTATGTGAATAGGTCGACTTACAATGGTGTCTACACCGCACTGTGTCAACGGGAGACACTCTCCCGCCGACTTACCTTACTCTTCTCAGGAAGCTGGAGGAGTCGACAGGAGAGCACTCTGCCATCGACTTAGCAGGTCTTCAACAGACCCACTAAATCGACACGGCTGCATCGATCGCAGCAGTGCCAATCTACCAGTAAACGTAGACATGGTCCTAGATGTCTTGGACCAGCATATGGGGGGATGGGACGGGACTGCCTAGCCCAAATCAGACTGTGGTTTCATTGCACACTCCATCAGATGTTTCTTATGTCTACATTCCCACACTTGCAGGGTTCGGCTGGGAAAGGAGTGGCTGATAGTGCACATCTCTGCTAAGTGCACTTCTCTGAGTCAGTACAGGCTCCTCTGATGGTCATCACTGACTGTGAAAGCCCAGGGGCAGGAGATAGAACTCCAGAAGCTCAGAATCCTGGGTATAATCTATGTCACATATGGGTGGGGGGCAGGAAATTTCTAAATACTAACTAACACTAGTAACTAGCAGGTAACAAAACTTTATATTTACAAATTAGCAAAGGATGGGCTCCTTGCACACTGAAGGGTTCTGCCTCAGAACATGCCATGGTAGAAAGGAAATGGAGAGGCTGCCCTGCCCCTTATACCCTCGGTTTGGAGATCCAGAAAAGAAAGGGCACAGGGAAAGCCAATGGACACTGCTAGCAAGAATCTTCCGGTCTCGGTGCTTGGAGTACATGTGTACACCAGAGTGGAATAAACATAGGGACCAGCACTCAAAGAAGAACTTCATGGGGCAGCAGGTACAGGACTCATTCTCCCACTTCCAAAGCACAGGTCCCTACAATTTGTGCTACTGGAGAATTTTCATTTCCTTTGTCAACATGGAGTAGTTCTGATTCTATCCAGGAGGAAGCAGCGGTCTCTCACAGTAAGTTACACTGCTATGTTGCCTTTCATTCTGGAGGATATCTTAGGCTTTAAACTCTCAGGAGCAGATACTCACTTGACGTGTTCTACAGCACTGCGTACATAATTAATAAATAGGATCCCAAAGCACTTTATTAACTGTGTGAATATAGGAATCATTCATGCAGTACTAAAATGCAGGCAGCCTTTGCTAAAAGCTCAACATGATTTTTTAACAACCACAGGTGACCAGGACCTTGGTTTTACATCTCATCTGAATGAATAACATTGATTTGCTGCACATGCACTGAGATGCCTGAACGCGTCACCATCGTACCCTCCATTGGGCACTGTTAGGTGTCACCCCCTAGTGGCCTGTTTAAAGGCTATAAATCACAGAAAATAGATTCATTTTCTTTCACCTTGAGTGGTAGGAGCCCGGGCTTTGTCCCTATCTTAAATCAAATCATCCACTTGGGCATGGCATACGCTACAACCTGCGACTGTGACATTACAACTGCCCGGACCTTTAAAAGAGAGCTTTCACAAAACTTGGCTTAAAGGGATTATCTACACCTACTGCTTTACAGAACCAACGTGTAGAGCCACTTAACAAGTAACAGTAGAATGAAAAAACCTTAGAGAAAGTGAATTTACAATAATCTCTTTAATTAACTCTCTATCGTCACCATTATTAGATAAAGCCGCTCACTGATTTAATGGCTTTTTAAGGGGACTCCGGTGGAATTATCACCATCCCAGCTCACCCTGACGTAAATACACACTCCGAGACTCTAGTCACAGTGGCTGGGAAAAACCTGACTGTCTTGCAGCCCACAAGATGCAAAAATCCAGTCTGAACAAGTGAAATTTAATTACTTAGTGCCCTCTACACAAGCTGTTAAGCTGCACTTAACCCCCCTGGAAGCACTGACTGACCAATGCCAGCAACCCCGGGATGAAGCTGGCTTCTACTTCTTTTTAGATGCCATTGGATGGCAGAAGAAAAGGACGATGTGCTCTCCTGCCACTATGCTCTGTTCCTCCCTGTATTCCTGCTCAGCCAGCTGTGCCCCCCAGACTGCAGTGGGGAAAGGCATCTGACTAGTTCTAACTGCACTCCTTCCACACAACAGCATGGTGTGCAGCTGTCATTCAGTAGTATTTATGGAGACTGCAGCAGAGGCCAGCTTTCAGTCTTGGCCTCAGGTCAGCTGTGCTGGTGAGTCTGTGTACCCAGGATATTTAAGCACAGGTCCACACACAGTAGTGTATCCTTCAGTACAACCCAACTCACCCTGGCCAGAAAAGAAACTGGGACAAATTTGAGACTGTCTTTGGATAAATCAACCTATTAGTGCCCCTGGCTTGAATCCTCTCCTGTCCCTTGCTTGGGTTCAGCTGTGGAGTCAGATTCCTCTTCTCCGAAACCTCCAAAGGGTCATTGGCTGCCCTGAATCCATTGTCAACACAGAGCTCTAGCCCCTATGAAACAGGAACACTTTAAACACCCCAGGTGCTATATCACTAGACGAGAGGCATAAGTCACAGAAGGGCTTAGATACTATGGTGGTGGGTGCCGCAGAAATGCCATAAACAGAGTAAACTGTGCTTTTTTTAGCCATGTTGGTCCCAGGATATTAGAGAAACGAGGAGGGTGAAGTAATATCTTTCGTTGGACCCACTTCTGTTGGAGAGAAAGATAGAGAGAGAGAGAGAAGCTTTTGAGCTTACCCAGAGACTTGAAGAAGAGCTCTATGTAAGCTCAAAAGCTGGTCTCTTTCTCTCCAACAGAAGTGGGTCCAACAAAAGATATTTCCTCACCCACCTTGTCTCTCGACTAGGCAGAGTAAGTCCCTCCCATATATACTGCTATCTGTCATTCAATACTGCATGCAAACAAACATCTCTAACCAACAGGAACATTATGTTCATCACACTTGCTAGAAATAACATACCCTCTCGCATTCCAGGGGCCACTTTACCCAAAATAAAGGACTACATTATTCTACTGCAATATCTCAATTGTAGTAACACACACACACACACACACACACTTCTGTGAGCTGCAGCATGTGGTACCACTGCTACAGAATACTCTAATGTTCTTTCATCTTTTGTGGGAGGAGAAGGGGCTGCCAAGAAAGAAGTTATCTTTGGGTTTTAATAAATGATCCTAGTGAGGAGGTCAAGAAACATTCTTGACTTCCCTCCCAATGCATCTCAATTTGGTTGGAACCGGACACTACAGCCTTCTAAAACTTTCTGTGGCCTATACTCCCCTCCCTCCTTTATGCCCCTTGTGTAACCTCTCTCACTCATCTTTGCACCTTCTTCCATGCAACCTCTTCTGTCTGGAACTCCATCCTCTCTCCTGCCCCTTACTCAGACTTCTCTCCGAGATGCAATCTTCCACACAGCCCTTCAATAAATAATCATAAATTGATTGTAGATTCTTACAAAAAGCTGTGTCACTATTCCACTATGTGTCACTACTACAGCTGAACCTGGCTTTCCCATTATAAATCCAATTTTTTCCTAAGTCCTAACGCTAAAATAAAATCAACTGGCATGACATTTCAATGCCTCTACATCATCACAGGGTAGAACTGTTATTGTAAGCTTGAGGTAAACCTCACAACAGAACTTAGATCTGGCCGCTTCGCACCATTCCATTGGCTCAAAAGAGGCAGAACCTGGATGAATCTCCAAGATGAAAATTTCCCCCGAGCGAGGGAGTCCTTAGTTGTTGTCACCAGCCCCTTCTACAGACTCACTGCCTCCTCTTAACCCTGGCATAGGGAATGTGCTAAGAGCATACTGGGGCTAGAAGCACTGAAGAGCTCCTGGGGATCCCAAGCTACCTGCTAGAGTTTTGCTGGTGATCTCAGCTAGTGGCTAGAGTGATCCTGGTGATCCACAACTATGGTACTTTCCCTTGGTGGCCACTGCCATTTGGCATATGCTCTAAAGTAAACCAGGGCTGGCTAGACCCAGCTCCAGGATGGAGGAGCTAAAGCTCCAAGGGTCAGTCCTGGGACCGGTTTTGTTCAATATCGTCACTAGAGATCTGGAGGATAGTGTGGATTGCACCCTCATCAAGTTTGCAGATAACACTAAACTGGGAGGAGTGGTAGATACGCTGGAGCTAGGGATAGGATACAGAGGGACCTAGACAAAGTAGAGGGTTGGACCAAAATAAATCTGATGAGGTTCAACAAGGACAAATGCAGAGTCCTGCACTTAGGATGGAAGAATCTCATGCACTGCTACAGACAAGGGACCGATTAGCTAGGCAGCAGTTCTGCAGAAAAGGACCTAGGGGTTACAGTGGACAAGAAGCTGGATATGAGTCAACAGTGTGCCCTTGTTGCCAAAAATGCTAATGACATTTTGGACTGTATAAGTAGGAGCACTGCCAGCAGATCGAGGGACGTGATCGTTCCCCTCTATTTGGCATTGGTGAGGCCTCATCTGGAGTACTGTGTCCAGTTTTGGGCCCCACACTACAAGGAGGATGTGGAAAAACTGGAAAGAGTCCAGTGGAGGGCAACAAAAATGATTAGGGGGCTGGAGCATATGACTTATGAGGAGAGGCTGAGGGAACTGGGATTATTTAGTCTGCAGAAGAGAAGAACAAAGGGGGATTTGATAGCTGCTTTCAACTACCTGAAAGGGGGTTCCAAAGAGGATGGATATAGGCTGTTCTCAGTGGTAGCAGATGACAGAATAAGGAGTAATGGTCTCAAGCTGCAGTGGGGAAGGTTTAGGTTGGATATTAGGAAAAACATTTTCACTAGGAGGGTGGTGAAGCACTGGAATGGGTTACCTAGGGAGGTGGTGGAATCTCCTTCCTCAGAGGTTTTTAAGGCCTGGCTTGACAAAGCCATGGCTGGGATGATTTTGTTGGGGATTGGTCCTGCTTTGAGCAGGGGGTTGGACTAGATGACCTCCTGAGGTCCCTTCCAACCCTGATAGTCTATGATTCTATGAAAGCTGGTTCCACCATGGATGCCCCTTCCTCTCTTCTGTGTCCAGCTGAAACAGAGTAAAAAAGAAATATGGCCCATGGAGTTTCATCTATTACCAGTATTATCTGCAATACTGATAAACCGATTGAAAGACTGGGTCTTCATCCAGCATACTCCATGTGCCTGAATGGTATGGGCGCTCCTATTTAGGGGCCGGTCCTGTGGGGTGCTAAGCATCTTGACTGTCTCTTGACCCTGCAGGATTGAGCACTGAGAGCATATATTTTTTAGGTCAGGGACTATCCTATCCATGTTCTTATACCATACCCATCACAGTGGTATCTGAGCACCTTTCAGAGATGCATTAAGCAACCTGACTGACATCTGTCATATATGATGTCTTCTCCATTTCACTCTTCTCCCCAGGGAAAAGTTATGGATGGAATTTGTTACTGTTGTGATGATGTGCTATGCACTTTTAATCTGTAACGGCCAGGCTGGAGGAGCACGCCTAGCACACAAAAGTACGGAAGTGGTGAGTTCTGAAGTGGTTCTTAGTTCCTGTGAGAGTGAGCAGCTGTATGTGTCTTCTCTATGCATGCTGGGGACACTTGGTAAATAGCAATACAAACAGCAGAACAAGGAGTTGACACAGGAAAAGTTAGAGAGAAGGAAGAAGTGATGATGATTAAGCAAAGAAAGGACTGGTAAAGCATGTGAATCAGCCAGGGCTGTAATTTATTTGCTGTACCCAGCCTTCAACTGAATACAACAAATCCCTGGGTATGTCTGACAGAGTTATTAGAGGATGCTAATATTCCCCTCAGAGTAATCTGGAGAAGCACAGCTAGAGCTAAGGCTAGCTTGGGAAAGGAAGGCGGGGATGGGACCCTTCAATCCCACCAGACTCTGCCTGTCAGTGCTGTCTGCTCCTCTCCAGACCAGACTGGACAGGATGAAGCAGCAGGATGATGGGAAAGGACGCAAGGTTGAAACCTCCCCACACCCATCTCTGCTGCTGTCCTAATTTTGCATGGCAGGGGTTGGGGGAGAGAGAGACAGAGAGAGATTTCATTCTGCTGCTTTATGAACTATGCCACTTGAGCACTTTTCACCTCAGGAAACATCCAGGATTATGAACCAAGGTGGGGAGGAAGGTCTCATCCCACAAGGTACCACCTGATATTGCTTAAGCAATAAAGCTGAAGGGGCTGTACCCGAGGTTGGCCATACTGTGTGCGAAGGTAGGGGGTGCTCCCTCATCCATTTACCCTGGGGCTTTCCATTTCCTTATGCAAACATTCCTCCTCTATAGAATCATAACAATTAGAGACAGAAGCATCCACAAGTCCATCTAACTGCAGGGTGGCAAATCATCCCCAGAGAAAGGAGGCATATTTGACATTAAAAGGATACTACACTGGATGTTGGCTAAAAAGTCAGATACAGTAACTTACAGAGAGTCATTTTATTACCCTGTTACCCAGAAATTCTGCCAAGCATTATCATCTCCTCTGATTAATATTAGCATTGTTATACCTATACCTCAGGCTCCCACCATCCCTGCAGTGTCTGGAGTCATGACATAAATTTAAGTAATCAATTCCCTCAAGAAAGAAGGAAGAAAATCCCTACCTCCACCCTGTACACTGATTATAGCCATTTACTGACAAGGAAACAAATCTAAGCAGTTTGTTTCCTAGAGGACTCAGCCTGGGCCATTCTGTACCTCAGCTCTAAGGGAAAGACTCATTGGAAGAGACTAGTATGCCCTAAAGATGGTGAGACTCAGACTCACTGATCTCTGGCGAATGGCACTGAGGAGAGCCCTGATACAAATACTCTGTTACTCAACCTTACAAACCAAAACCCAATCCAGCACCATTTACTGCTTTAAAAATAGAGACCAGGATCCCGGAATTGACAAGGTATTGACAATGCACCTAGTATGCCTCTGGGCTCAGAACAAATGAATAGCAACTTATTATGGAGGCACTGGCTGCAACTCTATAGTTAGGGTTGAGTTCCATTTTGCACTTAAAGCAAGGAACTCAATCTATTTGTTATGTATGAAAAATACACACTTGCAGCACACACACTGAGTACAGTATGAATAATCATAATAAATGCATCTTCTCCTTCCCCTTCCCACTCTCATGCTTTTCCAGTATATATGTTACTTACTTGCAGTAATTACTACATCTGTAGGCACAAATACAGATTCAAATTAAACAGGAATTATCGAGCGATTATACTGGAAGTGTTTGCTCTGTTTAGCTGTTGCTGCTTTGAAAAGAACTGCTGACTTAATCAAACATAGGGAATATGATGGGAAGCAGCTGAATTTTGCTACTTTGAAAACTCTGAATTTTCTTATGTGGATATCTAAGTTTAGGCCTAGATTCTGCAATTGGATCCATTCAAGTGCAGATGTAATTGCATGCTTAGGACACGATCCAATGCTCTCTAAATCAATGGGGGTTTCTCCACGGACTTCACTGGGTTTGGATTAGGCCCTTAGGCGGTCAGCTCTTTGGAGCAGGGAACTTGGGTGTTTTTACAGAAAAGAGAGACAACACATTTTGGTCATTGTAAAAATATTAATATAATAAATAATAAATACTACTAATATGAACAAGCCCATACTTAGAACAGGGGAAACAGCAAAAAAAGATGTGGAGAAAAATAGCTGTGAGCTTTACTTTATGACAGAATGATTTCAAGTTTGGAGCCATGGTTTCTCTTCTCAAAGATCTCACAGGGTGCAGTGAAAACTAACTGCAGATTTGCTAAGAATCTACTATGTAAAGGAGACTCTTGATGGAATATGGATCCTTCCACCTCTAGGCCACCCAGTTCAAATCCACTCAAAGTCAATAATGACTGAAAGTCATTACCATTTGACAGTTGTTCAGGAATCTGGGTGAAATAAATTGGTGGATTCTCAATCCACAACCTAGCAGACTGATATCTGCAACAAGAATATCCATCATCACTATAATTTGATTCCAGTAGCACCCACAAGGTGCTGAGCTTCTGTATTTGTACAGTGCTATGGTCTCTACCCTACAGAGCTTGCACTCTAAACATTTGCACTAATTGCCCTCTCACTGAAAGCCATGAGAAAGATTGTCTTGATGATAAGGCTGAGCACTCTGACAGTCGTTCACAGGAGGCTCGATGAGCTTTAGAAGAATGACATTGAAGCCCCATGAGGGAGTCAGGAGAGCAAGTATAGAGGAGGCCCTTGAAGAAATCTGATACTGTACAATGTGATAAGACAGAATATGGGATCTAAATTAGCTGTTACCACTCAAGAAAGAGATCTTGGAGTCATTGTGGATAGTTCTTTGAAAACATCCACTCAATGTGCAGCAGCAGTCAAAAAAGTGAACGGAATGTTGGGAATCATTAAGAAAGGGTTAGATAATAAGACAGACAATATCTTATATAAATCCATGGTATGCCCACATCTTGAATACTGTGTGAAGATATGGTCACCCCATCTCAGAAAAGATATATTGGAATTGAAAAGGTTCAGCGAAGGGCAACAAAAATTATTAGGGGTATGGAACGTCTTCCGTATGAGGAGAGATTAATAAGACTGGGACTTTTCAGCTTGGAAAAGAGACAACTAAGGGGGAATATGATAGAGGTCTATAAAATCAAGACTGGTGTGGAGAAAGTAAATAAGGAAGTGTTATTTACTCCTTCTCATAACATATGAACTAGGGTCACCAAATTAAATTAATAGGCAGCAGGTTTAAAACAAACAAAAGGAAGTATTTTTTCCACACAATGGACAGTCAACCTGTGGAACTCTATGCCAGAGGATGTTGTGAAGGCCAAGACTATAACAAGGTTCAAAAAAGAACTAAAGTTCATAGAGGATAGGTCCATCAATGACAATTAGCCGGGATTGACAGGGATAGTGTCCCTAGCCTCTGTTTGCTAGAAGTTGAGAATAGGCCTGTTTTGTTCATTCCCTCTGGGGAACCTTGCATTGGCCACTCTCGGAAGACAGGTTTAAGCGTGTAGACTCACCCCTGTGGCGCCTCCTGCTGGTCTCTCAGGGAATTAGCTCGATTTCCAGCCCGGAGCACCTTCTGCAGGCTGGTGATCCGCCACAGCTGGCCCCCGTGTCCCTCCCAGACCCCGGTGCCCGTGCTCTTTGAGGTGCTGCCGCCTGGCAATACCTCAACAATCTCTGTGGGTCTCCCCTCCCCAGGGAACCCCCACCCAGTACCCCCACCTCGCCTGAGTCTGGGCTACTGCCAGTCCTCACCTAGCCCGTTCACTGGGGCAGACTGCAGTATAAAAGCCACTCATCACAGGCAAGGGGGTTTGACCTGCTGCCTTCTTCTATCAGCCAGTACCTCTATGGGCCTGGAACCAGGCCCTGCAGCCTGGGGAGTCACCAGGCTGGAGCTCCCCTGCTCCTCTGGCTCTTCCCCAGCCCTGCTTCACTCCTAGGTACCCTCTTATTCCCCTGCAGCCAGGCCGGTCTTTCTCCATAGCTAGAGGAGAGACTCTTCTCAGCTTCTGGCTGCCCTGGCCTTCTTATAAGGCCCAGCTGCCCTGATTGGGGCATGGCCCAGGTGTAGCTCCTTCCCCAATCAGCTTGGGCTTTTTCTCCTAGTCCTGAGCCCTCTCCCAGGGCTGGCTTCTAGCCTATCAGAGCGGGTAACCACCCCACTACAACAGTTTATTAAGCTAGATGGACCTTTCGTATGACCCAGTTTGGCCGTTCTTTTGTTTCTATGACTGTACTAGAGCATGACACAGTGATTTTGCTGCAAAGTAAAAATTGAAAGAGTGAAATGCTAGCCCTGCATGTTTCAGAAGCAGCATACAGTTAAGGATCTTCAGTATCAGGGCCTGCACTGGGTCTATATTGTTTTGAGCTGACCATATGGACAATATTTTCCATTTCGAAGAGTAAATCTTCTGAGTGGAAGATTTCCTGCTTTGTATGAAAATCTCCTGAACCCATAGGTAGAAGCCTCTGTCAATAGTGCTCAGCCAGCCAACATCTAAGCTGCCAGGTGCAATGACTGTGGGTTGGTGTGCAATATCTGACCTTGGTTCTGCAATATTATGTCCAGGCAGATAAGGAGGCATATGAAAGGCAGCCTGGATATCTGTAAGAGGTTTGACCACCAACATTTCCTCAGCCAATAAGGGGCCATCTGGATGTTTGTTGCCTTGTCCCATCTGATCTTGGATATTATCCTGGAGATCAAGGGAATCAGTAGAAAAGCATATAGGAGAAAAGTGGGACAATGAGCCCAGGGCTCACGCTCCCTGGGATCAGAACTTTGAACATTTGGGGTTGTCCTTTGTGGCACAAATAACAATCATGGGAGTCCCCCATTGATGTAATATCAGCTCTATGATGGATTTCTGCAGTGACCATTCATTATTTGTTACTGTGCGTGCACTCAGGAAGTCTGCTGGGTCATTGCTGACCCATGGGAGATGTTCAGCTTGTGGAGTTATCCCACACTGAAGGCATCACATTCAGACCCTGGAACACATTGATCCCTCCTAAAGATAAGGTTGGGATCACAGGATAATGGATGGAGAAGTTTTGTTTGAAACATCAGGTACAAGGTGCAGGGTGGTAACTAACCACATCAGACGGGTAATATGTAACTTGTTTGTATCAGTGCATAAAAGAGAGGTTAAAGAAGGGATGTCTTTGTCTGGCCTAAGGGGCAATAGAAAGTCCTGCCACTGACTGGCCAAGTGCCTTCACCATTGAAGTCTGTGGTCTTTTAGGGTAGTTCAATTGAGGTCTGCTGAGCCAGCTACCTGGCCAGAGGAGACTGGAATGTTATGTGTCACAGGCAGAGAATAGGAGGTGAAGCAGTGCTCAAGGCCCCCCTCCCCCCATGCAGGAAAATGATAAGGGGAGATATACCCAGATAATCCTGGCAAGTGACCCACGCGCATACACACTGCAGTGGAAGGTGACACCCTCCCGCCAAGTTCCTTCTCAACCACACATTTGTCAATCAAATAGATCCTGAGCACGTAAGCAAGAAGCAGCCAGCCAAGCACCTGAGAGAGAATGCTCGGTGCCATCTCAGAGCCCTGGCCCACCCCACTCAATGTCCTATCTTTATCTGTGACCATCCTTGATGTTTCAGAAGAAGGAGGGAAAAAAACCTCCCTTGCCACTTATTTGTTCTCACACAGAATGAGAAACAGACCAAGGATCTGCCTGGTATCTGAAACTCCTCCAACAGAAGACACACCCTCTGTATCCGTCCATCTTTCAGGGGGATTAGTCAATCACAGGATAGAAGGCTTAAAGCCTGCAGGTTTTGCATTTTCCATGTTTAGGGGCCTTTATGGGGAGGAGGTATATAGGAGTGGAGGGAACGTACAAGACGTTCGGTATTGGGAGGGGTCTGACCAGTAGAGTTCAATTCAGACAGATAGAAAGAGTTCACAACACTCGATACAAAAAGATCAGAAGTAATGGACACTGGTATCCAAAGAAACTCCAGTCACTAGCACGAGGTGCATGTGCACCTACAGTAGGATCCACACTGACATATACTCAGGCAAGAACAGAGGACTTCACACCCAAGCCAACTCCAAGAGGGGAAAAGAGGGAAATAATTTGGCAGGAGATTAACATGTATTAAAGGGGAGTTGCTCTTATTTCTAAGAAAGTTGCTGGGACATATGGTGGGAGGGTCCTCCTGAAAGCCTAATGACCAATTCCAATGAAGGATTAAAAAAAATCAGAGCTCACAGCTTTGCCAGTGGATGTCCCTGCAACAGAACCCTGTTTGCTGCTCATCACAGAGTCGTGGAATCGTAAGACTGGAAGGGACCTTGAGAGATCATCTAATCCAGTCCCCTTCACTCAGGGCAGGACTAAGTATTATTCTAGACCATCCCTGACAGGTCTAACGTGCTGTTAAAAATCTCCAATCCTAGGTGCTGACTCCGTGGGTGCTCTGGGGCTGGAGCATCCCCAGGGAAAAAATGGTAGGTGCTGAGCACCCACCATCAGCTCCCCTAACAGTTCCCCCCACCCCCTCACTGTTTGATGCCTGCCCGCAGGCCCCACGGATCAGCGCCTCCCCCTCCCTCCCCGCACCTCCCGCCCGCCATGATCAGCTGTTTCACAGTGTGCAGGAGGCTTTGGGAGGAAGGGGGAGGAGCGAGGGCATGGTGCACTGGGGGGAAGGGGTGGAACGGGGGGGGGAAGAGGCATGGTGGGATGAGGCGGGGTAGGGTGGGGCCTTGGAGGAAGGGGTGGAGTGGGGACAGAGCCTGGGGCAGAGCCGGGCGTCGAGCATCCCCCAGCACATTAGAAAGTCGGCGCCTATGTCTCCAATGATGGAAATTCTGCAACCTCCCTGGGAAATGTATTCCAGTACTTAACCACCCTGACAGTTCGCAAGTTTTTCCTAATGGCCAACCTAAACCGCCCTTGCTGCAATTTAAGCCCACTGCTTCTTGTCCTGCTCTCAGAGGTTAAGAAGAATAATTTTTCCTCCCTCCCCTTTGTAACAAGCTTTTATGTACTTGAAACTGTTATGTCCCCTCTCAGTCTTCTCTTCTCCAGACTAAACAAACCCAATTTTTTCAATCCTTCCCTCATAAGACATGTTTTCTAGATCCTGAATCATTTTTGTTGCTCTTCTCTGGACTGTCTCCAATTTGTCCACATCCTTCCTGAAATGCGGCACCCAGAACTGGACACAATACTCAAGTTGAGGCCTAATCCGCACGGAGTAGAGCAGTAGAATTACTTCTCGTGTCTTGCTTACAACACTCCAAGTAGCTGAAAACTTTCAGTAGCTGAAGACATAAATACAAAGAGGGTATTGCTATGCCTTCTGAGCTGGTGCATTAATGGTCAATTTGCCATGGCAATGTGGCCTTCCCACTTCAGACAAGCAGCAATCAGAGGACAGGTGCTCTCTCACCCATTTTCTTTTTTTGGTTTGGTTTTGTTCTTATTTTTGTTTGCTTAGTCCAGCTCCCCTTCCCCCGGCTCCTGAAGCTCTGCTTCAAAGAGACAGTTTTGCCTGCCAACGCCAGCACAGGAAAGCCAGCCTCGCCAGTCACAACGACGACACTCTTCCCTCTGCCAACTGAGATTGCTCTGACAGTTCTGCTTTCTCGTCACATTATCCTGTCATCTTCCCCCCTCCCTGCCCCCCCATCCCCAGTCCCTTCCCTGAGATCAGCCTCCCATCCTGCCACATTAGGATGAGCGCACTCCCCCCCTGCTCCCTACTACAGTGGTGAATCAGAGCCTGGGCCGTGTCAGAATGGGACAGGTAAGCTGAGGGGAGGGTAGTAGAGAGCACTAGCTCCTTAAGGAGCTACAAAACACCACTTATCATAAACTCCAGGGCAGAGCCCCCGGAGAGCCCTGGCTAGGTCTCGGGGTGAGAGGAAAGCACCCTTCCCCTCCAAAATAAGTTGTCAAACAGAGTCAGAGTTTGCCAAGTTTCAGGGCACCCAACAAGGTTCATCTATTCTCCTTCTGTTTTCCGCAACAGAGTGGGTTTGCAAGGCGGGGGAGGGTGTTGAGGTAAAGACACTGGGAGGGGAAAGAAGGATCATTACTGTGGCTATTAGGCCAACAGGAAAAAAAAAATCTGTGAAGTTACATGAGGTAGACAGACAATATCCTGGAGCAGCCTCTGCTATGTGCAAACAAGCTTCAGAGTGCGCAGCAGCAGCAACAAAAATGCTGAATACATGGCAAAGCCCCAGGGTAGGGCAGGGTGAACTCTTAAGATTCCTAGAAAATGATAAAAATGTGATGGATCATTTGAAAAATCAAACAAAAACAGAAACAGCAGGGAAGATAAAAGAAACAGCAAGAGGTGAACAAAGACAATGAAAGCGCATGTTCCTCCTGAAAGCAGCTCCTGCACTGCACAAGAGAAAAACAATTAAAAGACAGAGATGTAAAGGTGCTATGTGTGCAGATTAACTAAAGGTGGTTTGGCTGTTTGTATATTCATGAAAGGCTGCCAGAAACAGTTACTAAAGGACTTGTACTTGTTCAAAGGGCCACTCACCCCCTTCTTTTACATCCTGGGAACCAAGATGGAACTGCCAATGCACCTCAATCCTGACCCACCAGATCTCCTGATACTCTAGTCCTGAGCCTCTTCACAGCATGGACTTGTAGTTTTCTATAATGCACTGCACTAAAATGGGCTGATGCGTACAGTTTCAATTAACTTTAAGAGTTCCCAAAATACATGCTAGGGTTACCATACGTCCGGATTTTCCCGGACATGTCCAGCTTTTTGGGCTCCAAATCCCCATCCGGGGGGAAATCCCAAAAAGCCGGACATGTCTGGGAAAATCGGGACATGCGGGGCCGGCGGTGCCGAGCCGGGGGTCGGGGACCGGCAGTGCTGGGCGGGCCGGGGGTGCTCGGCCAGGGGCTGGCCTGGGGCCGGCACCCCAGGGCCGGAGCCGACCCAGGCTGGAGACGCCAGGGGGGCCAGACTGGGCCGCGCCTCCTCCCCCCACCCCCTCTTACCTGCTTCAGGCTTCCCGCAAATCAAATGTTCGCAGGAAGCAGGGGAAGGGGCGGAGTTGGGGCAGGGACTTTGGAGAAGGGGTGGAGTTGGGGCGGGGCCCCGTGGAGTGTCCTCCTTTTGGACACTCAAAATATGGTAACCCTAATACATGCCAAACCAGAAACTGTAACTGCAACCTGAGCTGAGGGGTTACACTAAGACACACTCCCAGCCTCTCCCTGGTAAAATGTAATGCCCATTGGAAGTGAGTGCATCTTGTGATTCTACAGCAGGTGGAAGAGCACCTTTGGGCACCAAAGCCTTTGTTCAGATCTCTCTCATGAGGTGCCTAACCTGATCCAGCTACATTACACCTTCAAAATAAAGCAAGAGAGTGGTGTGCCCTCAGATGGCACCATCTTAATTCCATATTGAACAAGTTGACTATTTGGGAGTCCATTGTTTGCTGAACTATGCTGATTTCCTAGGCCAATGTCAGCTGCCAGAAGTGGGGCCTACTAGAAACACCTCCAGCCTCTAAAGTAGATTGATTTGGAGCAAGAGACTTCCAAGACAGAGAAGATTCAGAAGAGGAAACTCTTCCAAAATACTCTTCCCACAGCTGTTCAAAGAGAGCAGAGGAAGAAGCCCAAGTCATTTCAGGAAATGCTTTCTTCTGAATGGTCTCTCCTAGAAGCAACAATCCAATGCACAAGAGAATTAAAAGCTCTTTTGTTTCTCTCACAGCTTTCTACACATTCTGATCGAACTCTTAGCTGGGACCCCAACATAAAAGAATCCTGCTTTTAATGCTCCCTTCAAGTCTCACAGCTCTGAAGCTATTTCTCCAATAAGACTGACTGTATACTAGGTAGAAAGCAATACTGTCACAAGATAGGGTGACCAGGTGTCCGGTTTTGACCAGAACAGCCAGTCAAAAAGGGACCCTGGCAGCTCTGGTCAGCACCGCCAACCGGGCCATTAAAAGCCTGGTCGGCAGTGCTGCGGAACTAAGGCAGGCTAGTCCCTACGTCCTAGGGCACCGTGCTGCACCCCAAAAGTGGCCAGCAGGTCCAGCTCCCGGGCGGAGGGCCACAGGGCTCCATGTGCTACGCAAGCACTGGCTCCGCACTCCGGCAGCGCGCACCATGGAGCCTTCTCCTCCCCCCGACCTAGGAGCCGGACCTGCTGGCCGCTTCCGTGGCATAACACGGAGCCAGGACAGCAAGCAGCCTGCCTTAGCCCTGCTGCGCCGCTGACCGGGAGCCGCCCAAGGTAAACCTGTGCCCCAACCCCGAACCCCAACCTCCTGACCCAGCCCTGAGTCCCCCCTGCACCCCAGAGCCCATACCCCAGCCCAGAGCCTTCATGCCCCACATCCTAACCCCCTGCCCCAGCTCAGAGCCCTCTCCCACACCCTGAACCCCTCATCCCCAACCCCCTGCCTCAACCCGCAGCTCCCTCCTACACTCCGAATCCCTCGGCCCCACCCCCCAGGCTGGAGCCTCCTCCTGCACCCCAAAGGCCTCATCCCCGGCCCCACCCCAGAGCCCACACCTCCAGTCATAGCCCTCACCCCCTCCTGCACCCTAAACCCCTGCCCCAGCCCAGTAAAAGTGAGTGAGGGTGGGGAAGAGCAAGCCACTGAGGGAGGGGGACTGTAGTGAGCGGGGGGCAGTGCCTCAGGGAAGGGGCAGGGCTAGGGTGTTCGGTTTTGTGCAATTAGGAAATTGGCAACCCTATCACAAGGGGATGCCTGCGTCAATTTACAGAAGCACAGGTAGGGGTAGGCAGAAATTTGCTGGGGTTAGACAAAAAAAATGCAAACCTACACTCATTCCTAGTGCAAAGAGAAAGGCAGGGTTATTAAACTCCATCCTGAGGGAATGCTCTGTAAAGTGTCCAATTGCATGGAATTAATTTTAAATTTGCTGTTTTAGTGCAAACACCACAAGTTATATCAGAATTATTCAAGCAACTGTATTTTTTCTTCCAGATTTGAAAGTGTATGTGTGTGTGTGGAAACAGAGGATGGAAAACAGCAGGAAGTTCTGCTGCTAGAAACCTTTTCCCTCTCCGCTGATAATTTAAACACACAAAAAATTACAGAACCCACCAAGCGCAATCTAAAAATCATAACAAGCGGGCAGGAGTTAGGGAGCAATCTGACTGGCTGAAGGTGGTTTCAATTCATGGGATTATGGGACAGCAGTCACACAGCTAGAATTTGATGGACAAAGAAGATTCTATCAGAAAGAAAAAAGAAAGGGCAATGTTTTTATTTTGGTCGATTTTAACTTTTTTAAAGGACCTCTACTAGCCTAAAATTTAAAGTAAATTTCACATTCTTTATAATCCACAATATTGTGCTGCCTTTCTAGTATCCACGAAACAAAGAATTGAGTGCTTAGAGCAAGGGATTAGGAAATAGAGCTCTTGGATTCTAATCCGACCTTTTACGCCGTCTCACTACGTGCCCTTGAATAACTAATTCACTTCCCCCTCCTCAGTTTTCCCATCTATTAAATGAGAATAACTTGCACCTCACAGTGTGATGGGGAGGGTTCTGAAGTCGGATTGATTTCTCAATGGTTGTGAGGTGCTTAGAAATACTCTGATAAAATGTGCCATGTAGACATAAAATTTATTGTTAACCTGACCATACTTTAGCTCTTTCAGTCCCTTGCCTTGCACACATTTTGAGTACACAAACCCGTCAGGGGCAACTGAGTGGATGCCGTGTGACATTTTAATTGTAGGAAAACCCATCCTTTAATTCTTAAATTCTCAACCTTAGCACTACATTAATGTATTTTCTTTTGCAGTTAATTTCCTTTTTTCTTAAAAGTTTTCAAAAAAGCAAGATCTGAATGATTTTGTAGTTTTTTAAATATATGATCATTAAAAATGATTACAGGTAGAGCTATCCAGATAAGAAATCCCACCCTGAATTAGGCTCACTGGGACAAATCCTGATACCACGGAACAAATGAGGCATTAGGATAAATTTTTAAATACACCTAATCCCCATTAACTTTCAATGAAACTTAGACTTTTAAATGCCTGAGTCATTTTTTCAAAATGGGACTATAAGGTAAATTTTTCAAAAGTGACTCAGGAACCTAAGTGTCTGGATGGATTTTTATTCATTCCTTAGTGACACAAACCTCTCACTGAAAACAATGAGAGTTTTGCCTGAGTAAAGATGGCAGCATGGGGGTCATCATGGTTTTTGTAATGGGCTTATTTGTACAATGATTTGAATGTTTAATCATTGTGTATTGTTATATGTACAAGGATCCTTAAGCATCTTGTGTGTGAATATAACTGGAAGGTCTTAAAGTGTGTGTTTAAACCATTAAGGACCACGTTCTGCCACATTTACTCATTCTCCCCATCCGCAACACAACCACTCCATCCATTCTACCCATCCTTTAACAATGCACGCAGCATTGTTTTGGTGTGTTCATTCCATACCACTCTGCCAGACCACCCATGCCTTCTGTTCCTCAATGTTCCAAACTCTCTTGTCTTCTAATAATGATCTGCCTCACACTCCGCTGGAACATTCCATTATCAAGCTGTTACAGGGGTGTTCGTGAAACAGCAAGTGTGATGATAAATATATTATAAATCTTAAAGGACTAATTCAGTCCTCTCTGATATACACACCAAACAAAACATACTACTAAATGTATATGTACCAATTGCGATGCATATTAGCAGATAAGAATATTGCATCTTGCCTCTCTCACCTGAGCAGTCCTCCTGATGGTGCAGCCAGGGAAGATATGCCTATAAATATGCACAAACAGGAGGTGTGTGATTCTAGCAAACATCAAGGTGCATGTACCACTGAAAACAAAGAACACTGTAATAAAATAAATAATATATTCTATCTCTATAATTTCTCTCAACCAAGAGAGCCCAAAACAATTTCAGCAACAGACTCGGAATGCAGTCACCTCTGGGATGGAACGTGGTACCCGTTTAACAGCTGACAGCATCACTACACAAAACTTTACCTCAAGTAAAAAAGATTATGTTATTGAACAAAAACTGAAGGGGGAATTTAGGGAGGCAGAATGAAGTTATTTACCTGAGTTACGTTTTGTTCATGGAATCCTTAATGTTTACAAGTGGACAATGGCTCAATCTCACATTTAATACAAAACCAAAAACTGCATAGGGCCCACCGGAGGAACTCAGAGGAAAGAGTGCCATCTACTGCATCAGCCTCACCACTTCCTGCAGCAGCCTGTGTTTTCCTTGGAGGTCTTCCATCCAATTGCTAACAGTGTCCTGCTTAGCTTGTGAGATCCAAGGCTGCAGCTGCAAGGTAGCAATATATCAAACCCAGGGGTTCTGTTGAATTTATTGATCAACTTTTTGTTTTTAAAATCTTGACCTGCACAGTTAATCAGTCAGGTTCCCAGCTAGATCAAAAGACCCATAGGGGCCCATCCAGGGCCAGCTCCAGGTTTTTTGCCGCCCCAAGCCAAAAAAAAGGTGGGGGGTGGCGGGGCGGAATGCTGCCTAGAGCCAGCCCTGGACCCACCTGATCCACTCCTTTCATCTAGCCCCTATTTCCTAAACACATAAATTACACTGCAGCCCTCACAGGAGGCACAGCCTCTTTTTATGAAAGGGGAAAGTTCAAAAGAGAGAGAAAGCTGTGAAATTCTGGCTGCCTTCCAGGCTCTTTCTTTTACCTGGGTCACAGACAAGTGATTTCATCTCCTCAATTTCTCTCTTTTTCTTTTCACAAGCCTTGTACTCTTTTTTTAAAAGCAATTTATTAAGCAAATAAGTCATACATACTCTTTCCATTTTTTTAGATTCCGCAGGGAATAGACACCATACATTTTCAAAAACATCCAGAAAGGAGCTTATTGAATGTTGCTGTAAATACCACTGAGCTATGAAATTCACAGAGTGCTGACACCAGCCTCTCTCTCTATTTGCTATCTCTGCCATGGACTCTGAGCAAGCCATAACCTTCAACCTGGGATCCCCAAAAAAAACAAGTTTCCTTTCAAAATACCTGATGAAAAAGGCACCAAGAGGAACCTTGGACACAACAGCAAAGCTGAGAAGGTGAAAGGGGTGGGAGAGAGGCAGGTGTAGGTCTGTGGAGAACCTCCAGAGGTCTGTAAAATTTACAGAGTGTCATTTTTCTCAAGTACAGAGGCAAACTCAGAAGAAATAAAAATCCACCCGAGAGACTAAAGAAGCTTTTGAATAAATGCAGCAGCCAAGGAAGCTCAGGGGTCTGCCAACAGCACTAGATATTGAAGCCAGCTTTTAACCCACAGTTCAAATTTCTACATACACAGATGAACCACTTCCTCCATTCTTTAAAAAGGACTGTTGTCAAGTGCCTAGGGCCAAACCCTACTCACTTTATTCACTCAAATGGCATCAGTGAGCTACTCCCATGAGTAAAGAGCAGAGGATCAGGCTCTTAGATTGTAAGATCCTTGAGGGCAAGGTATTTCTCTGCTCTTTAAACAGCAGGAAGCACACTGTGGACAAGTAACCATAAATATTATATATTAAGAAGTAGTTAAAGGCACAAAATTCAAAGATTAGAAGCAAAAGGGGAAGGGAGAATTGCATAGGAACTACCAGAAAAAGAACCATTACAAGTAAATTTTTACTTTCCCTTGCAGTGTTTTGGGAATGTAAAACATCAAACAGCCTTGGGCTACTGCATGTGAAACTAACTAGGCAGCTTTAATCTCCATAGCCCTGCATCTTGCATAGTCATTCACACTAGGACAAAGTTCCAGAGTAGCAGCCCTGTTAGTCTGTATCCACAAAAAGAACAGGAGTACTTGTGGCACCTTAGAGACTAACAAAACTTGTCCTGTTCTTTTTACTAGGACAAAGGGATTTCAGACTCTTTCTGATCCAGTAACATTTTTACACCCACTTTGCTTTCTCTGACAGGGCAAGGTGCAGAGCAACAGTGAGTCAGGTCTGCAGATTGAAGGTGACCAAGCTAAAAATCACAGTTCCAACCTAAGTGAAAGGCAGAAAGTAAAAAAAACAGCATCGACAAGGAATGGGAAACTGGGCATCACTAAGGAATTGAAAGCATTTTAATAATCTCAGGTATTAGTTACAAAGGAGCTTTTTGGGGGGGAAAATGGGGGGGGAGGCTTAAATCGTGAAAGAGTCCCGCTTATAGAGCTGCTGGTTCCCTGTGAGAAACTTTGAAAGACGGTATGTGGACTAAGGGGAGGGGATGAAGAACTGAGCTCACATGTGATCAGTTAACAAGATATGTTCCTTTATAACTGCAAGCTCAGCCTGGGATCTGAGAGCCAAACTGGGTTCTTTCTTTCTCAGGCATCATCACTCCCTATCTTGGGTTAAGCACCTCACAACATCTTATGAGGTGTTTACAGATGCAGCGCTGAGACACAGAGAAATGCATACTACAGAATTAACTCAAGTGATCCAACCTTGCATTACTTCCCTTGTGTTAGTCTATCAGTGACTTGCCCAAGTCACACACAAAGTCTGTGACAGAGCAGGAAACCATAAGAATGGCAATTCTGGGTCAGACCCATGGTCCATCTAGCCCAGTATCCTGGCTTCCAACAGTGGCCAGTGCCAGATGCTTCGGAGGGAATGAACAGAACATGGAAATTATTGAGTGATCCTTCCGGTCATCCAGTCCCAGATTCTGGAGTCAGAGATTTAGGGACACCTGGAGCATGGGGTTGCAACACTGACCATCTTGGCTAATAGCCACTGATGGACCTATCCTCCAGGAACTTATCTAATTCTGTTTTGAACCCAGTTATACTTTTGGCCTTCACAACATCCCCTGGCAACAAGTTCCACAGGTTGACTGTGCATTGTGCGAAGAAGTACTTCCTTTTGTTTGTTTTCCAGCCTATTAATTCCATTAGGTGACCCCCTGGTTTACGTGTTACATGAAGGGGTAAATAATACTTCCTTACTCACTTTCTCCACACCATTCATGATTTTATAGACCTCTGTCATATTGCCCCTCAGTCATCTCTTTTCTAAGCTGAACAGTCCCAGTCTTTTTAATTTCTCCTCATATGGAAACTGTTCCATACCCTTATTCATTTTGTTGACCTTCTCTGTTACTTTTCCAATTCAATTATAGCTTTTCTAATTTTTGAGATGGGGTGACCCTAAACTGCAAGCAGTATTCAAGGGGTGGGCATACCATAATTTTATAATGGCATTATTACATTTTCTGTTTTATTATCTATCCCTTACCTAATGGTTCCTATAATTGTTAGCTTTTTTGACCTCAAGCAGATGTTTTCAGAGAAATAGCCACGATCCACTTCTTGAGTAGGTACAGCTAATTTAGACCCCATCATTTTGTATGAGTAGTTGGGATTATGTTTTCCAAGAAATGCATTACTTTGCATTTATCAACACTGGATTTCATCTGTTATTTTGTTGCCCAAAAAGATAGGAAACAGTTTAATGATATTCCTTTTGTAACTCTTCACAGTCTCCTTTAGAGTTAACTACCTTAAATAATTTTGTATCTGCAAATTTTGCCACCTCACCATTCATCCCCTTTTCCAGATCATTTATGAATATGTACCCGGCGCAAGGTGGTACTAGGCAGTGACTTTAGGGCAACGTTCTAAAAACAAAAACAAAAATCCCAACCTCCTCCCTGAAATCCACTAAGTGGCTCCCCTACCCTGCCTGCATTTTAGTAGGAAAGCGGATTTCCTGGCTGCCCATTCTCCTCTGATCAGTTCTGCGGGCTGAATATAGCCCTCGGGTCCCACATTGAGGGCCCAGTGTAAGGGAGTTGGGGCCCCTTTCCATTTTTAAGGAGACAGGATACTATTTCATAACAAATCAGAGATGGAATTTAGGGACATGTTGGATCCAAACTGAACCTCCGTGGCTCCAGCTCATCTCTAATATTTACTATTAGCAATAATAAACAGTGCTTACGCTGCACTTTGGCGCATCACAGCACTTTACAAACATTCAATTAATAGATCTTAACAGATCTTATTTCTCTGATGCCCATCTGGAACCACATAAAAATAACATGATTAGAAAATTATTATTTTATAATGTGCCAAAGGAATTGAATCCAAGACGAGCTTGAGAGAGAATGAAAGGGGGAAGTGAGCACCAGAAAGAAGAATGTATCAGAAACCAAAGCAAAGGCAGTGTTCATCCCAAGCCTCCTGACCTCCAGCCCAAAGGGCACAGGTTGCACACCGACTATCAGAGGCGCCAAACAAAGGCACATAGCACTCCTCTCCCCACATTTATTCTACAGCCATCAGTCACCATCTGTTTTATGCCTAGTGTTGCACTAGAGGGTGTAGATCTGGGCTGCTCAAAGTGTAGCCCAGAGCTACCTGCCCTCTCCCTGTAACTGCAGGGCAAGGGCCACGTAGAGCCTAGGCAGCTGTTTGCGGCTGGTGAATTCACACAACAAGCAATTTGTATTCATCTATCAAGGAAGATGCAAGTAAGTGCAAATATTATGGTCGTGTTCATTTGTTTTTGATTACAAAATGTATGTAAATGTATATGCAAATTAAGTGCAGCCATCAGGCTTCTGGCAAAGTACCAACCCAGCCCTCAGTGTCACAAACTTTGGGGCAGCTAGAGGGGCATCATGTGTCTGCAGGAGAGGTCCAGGCATTTCCCATTAGATCTACCCAGAATAGGAAGGTTGTGCTGCTCTAAAAAGGCAGGTGGAAGATACACCCCGTGGTACCTTGTCTCTTTAAATGAAACCAAGAGGCTATAGAGAAAGCTGTTCCCTCTGCAGTTAAAAGAGTGATAATTACAGAGCGACAGGCTCCTCTGTCATTCAGCAGGCAGCATCCCCAGGAAATCTTGCTCTGTAATCAAGGGAAGAGGCGCAATCAGGCCCCTATTCAGGCTTCGTTTAGAAACAGCCCCTGCTGGCAGCACAAGGGCTTTGGTGTATTGCTTTGTGAAGCTGCTGAAGGCATCCACTTCAGGGCTCTGCAGCCATTAGGGGAGTCAATACAGTTTTTAAGCATGCTTTTGGTTCACCTCCACCCACAGAGCCCAAAGGAAGCCCCGGAACATGGGTGAGGTCTACACTGTATCTAGGATCTGTATCTGACCTCCTTCTTACACACTTGATGCTGAGCTGATGCTAATGCATATCAGCAAGTCTGTCCTCCACAGATGAGCTTGGCAAAACGAGAGGATTTGTACCAGTGAATGCAAGAGAATGTGATCATGAGCATGCAAGAGCACCAATATGAGTGTGCAAGTGTGGCTATTCAGGCAGATACACCAATCTTTTGGTTGTTTTTTGTTTAGAAAACAAAAGAAAATGTCTATGGAGAAGTAATTTCTGTGCTATTCAAATAGTACAAGAGCTTCAGCCTATTGGCACCAGGCTAATCCCAGCAAGAATTAAGGGGCTAATTGGAGGAGTGGTGGGGAGACAGGTCACTCTGACTTCAGCTTCAGTATTCCATGCCACCAGCACCCAGCAAGTTACATATTAATTGCTATTCAAAACATTCACACAGGGTTGCCAGGTTCAATGAATCAGTTGTATTGAAAAGTGTTATTTATTTTATTTTTGAATGCTCAGATTTTCTTAAGTATGCACACATCTTCACACCCAGTCATGAAAACTGCACACGCCAGTGACCAGTAGGGTACTCCACTGGTCATTTGCACATGCAGTTGCCACAATGTGTGTCATGCTGGTAATTGAGCACACACATTCGGCACCAAATGCCCACATGGCTTTCTGAACATCAAGGCCTGTGTTTTCACAGGATTTATAGTTCCATCATGTCACAGAATGTTACACTCTGTGCTGAGGTTCACTATAACTGGAACTGTGCTTTGCACTGAAACAATTTGCGATACTGTAAATGGAGCTTCACTCCATCACAGTTCACTAGCAGTAGGTTCCGCTGACTATTTTTATTTATTTATTTCTCTGGCCATATGATAAATGAGTGTGTTGTGGTTTTACCATCTGCAGACACAGGTATCAATCAATAGTCGCGTAATGGCCTGAAACCTGTCAAGAGAACTCGTTATTAAAAAGGTACATATTGCATTTAGCTATTAAAACAGAAGTTATTGATTGGATCCTATCAACTCCCAATGAATGAACTAACTGCATCGGCGACCAACTGAAAACACAGGCATGCAAATTAAAGGGTTGACAAATTGTGTAAGCAGGTTAAGGATCCACCGCTGCTGGTGTCCAGTCAAAAGGGAGTGTGTCTCCTTTAAAAATAAAGAGAGATCAGGAATAAATTATTCACGTTCAATAACACTTGTGCAAATATCCCAGGGCAGGATAAGGAAATAAACTAATGAGAAAACATTAGCTCCAGCAACAAAAAGTTCACTTTCTTGGGGTGGGAGAGGGAAACAATAACGAACAAACAAATCAAAAAAACTAGGTGGGTCAACAGTGGATTAAGCAGATAGGAAATTCTGGGCCCAATCCTGCAGTCCTTATCCCACTGATGTCAATGGAAGTTTTACCAGATTCAGGGTATAAAAAGAACTTTTTGTAGTAGGAAAAGATTTTCCAAGTCAAAGGAAAATCTTTGTACATTTCACTAGTTTCCCTGTTCCGTTTTCTTGGCAATTCTTTGTTTGCTTGTTTCACCTTACTAGAGCTTTGCATCTCCCTTTCTCCTCTTTCCCAGAACCTGCAGTGATGCCATAACGCTGACTGGGTGACACCTAGGGTGACCAGATGTTCTGATTTTTTAGGGACAGTCCCAATTTTTGGGTCTTTTTCTTATATAGGCTCCTAGTACCCCCCACCCCCTGTCCCGATTTTTCACACTTGCTGTCTGGTCACCCTAGTGACACCGAATGATAATGGGCTTAGAAGTCACACTTGCAGGATCACGGCTTTGCTGCAGGGTCAAGTGGAGGGAGAAGGCGGACAGGGAAGGAGAAAACAACACTGTTTATAAAAATAATTAAAACAAATTAAATGCACATGACATAATAGCAAACAGGGGAAATGAGACCAGCTAAAGAAATTGTTAAGGATATTTCTGAGGTTAGAGCTGAGGTGAAAGTTCCCTGAACAGTGCATCATACCTGAGGGATCAGACCATGGTTAACTATGGGTTAAAAATACATAAAATAGCACCCTAAGGCAAAATTTCTTTCCCTCCCCCCCATCATTAAGTAGACACTGGGAGGAAAATGATACATCACTACAGGAAACAAATGGCAGTGTGATGTGTGATTTCACACACAACAATAGCACTGTCTGCATTCACTGATGTCTGTGCTACACACATCCCTTGCCCATTAGAAGATGTATTTCCCATACCTCACCACAAGGAAATATGGAAATTGCATCACTCAAGCCTTGTCCAGAGCTGTCAGCGCTGCCCCATAGGTGGGCAGAAGCCCTGCTTGCTTACAGCATTTTTCAAGACATGCTGAAAGCCACAGACTGTTGATATCTAAAGTAGTTCCCTGTGGAGCCTAGATCCATTAGCTCAGGAAGTAGGAAGAGGTTTATTTCTCTAGGTTTCAGAGTCCAAGTGCAAGTGTGGATCCTGCCATCCTCTATCCTACAAACCTTCCATTTACTTCAGCAGGATTTGGGGATCTACAAAGGTTACAAGGAGCAGGCCCATATACTCAGCACGAACACTACATGACTGCTTAATCACACTGCACGACCCCAGCAGCCTCAGAACTTCTAAGGCCCAAGCTCAGCAAATTATTCTCTCTCATTCACAGGCCAATCCTGAGTGGTGTCAAGCACTCAAATCACAGCAGAAAAGTCAGGGGAAGTTTGGGATATTTAGCACCTCTCAGGATCACATGCTTGGTCTGGTGTATGTCCCCAACTACACTTCTACATTCCCTCCCATAGGATGATCTGGACCCAGGATCTAGGTGAAACTTCTTGAGGTTGGTGAAAGGAAAGCAGGATGTTTTTTGAACTCTAAAATCTATGGGAATTTCTGGCCAGCTTACAACCAAGACATCCCAAGTCTCCATCTTGGGATAAAGCTATTTCACAAAGATATTGCAGCAAGGTTTTGGATTTCTCACTGTCAACCTAAGGAGCTTTATCCAAGTCTCTTGCCTGATGGACACCTAAAACAGTGGGGCCCACTGGTGAGAGCCAATTACCACAGCATTTAAGAGAAGACCCAGAAACAAGTCCTGGTATTTATCCTGTGGTAAGTTTTAGTTGTTTGTCAGTACAGTTTTATTTTGAAAAAAAAAATCAAAACTAGTAGTTACACTCAATCATCATTTTTATTGCTTAGGCAACCCAGTCAGACCTTTCACACAGGCCCCAAAACGATCTGAGCAGGGGTTCTGGGAGCAACCAAAGTGACAATCTCAGCCATTACTGTGTGAGCAACAGAGGCAGAGCAGGGGCCTTCTCCAGACTACTATCAAGCTACCCCAAAGATGGCCTTATTTTTGTTAAGTCTTGTCGGTCAAGTATGGATTCCACAAAGCCCATAACCACGGTGATTCATGTTTGCTCCCCATTTTACCTGCCCCTCCTCGATTTATGGGAATGGGAGGGGGAATTCAAACAAACATTTGGGGTTTGACCCATCTCTCCTACAAACCCTTAGTGCTCATGAACTCATTGGCTTACCTTCTCCAGCCCCATTAACAAGTTAGTGGTGAGGATTCTCCCCACACTCCCAATGCTGTGTCATATCTGCAAAATTCCCTCTCTGCCATCATATGTAACCGCCCCCTTTGCTATTTGCTATGGGCGAGGAGGTGCTTGTGATTTGGAGGGGGACTCTATCTCATTTGAGATCCACTAATAGAGGCACCAGGCCTTTTGCAGCCATGCTAAATGAAAAATTAACCCATCAGGCAAGTGATCTCTTACCTTCCGAGCAGAATTTGCCAACATATCCAGTGGCAGAGCAGTCACAATGTGGCTCACCATCCAGAAGGAAACAAGTGCCGCCATTCTCGCAAGGGTTCTCTACACACAGCCCCTCCATGTCCAGATGGACTCCCTGGTTGCCCAGCAGCTGCGGTTCCGAGTTGCCATATTTCAGGTCCAGGATAAGTCCCTGAAATGGAGGCTCACTCAGGATGCCATCAAGGGTCAAGGCAGCAGGGCGGATGTCTGACGGAACGCCACCAACAAAGAGGTCACTGACGATGTTCATGTTCTGGCGCTGTGGACGCACTTCACCAGGCTTGGCTTCACCATCCAGCACCAGCACTGTCCGGAGGCGGTCGCGGCTGACCATGAGGAAGTGCCAATTGCTGTCATTGACCTGCTTTTCTGTGACAACCGTGGTCTCAGCACAGTCCACACTGAACCGGAGCTGGATGCGCCCATCAACCAAGGACAAGCAGAGGAAGTCGCAGACACCGCCATCATCAAAGTAGAGGAGCAGCCCAGCTGAGACGTTGGTCTTGAACTGAAAGCTCAGGTCGCTCCTGGTGCTGGCATCCCAGCGGAGGTAGCGGGCCCACTGGTTGGGGAGGCCCATGAACTCCAGGCCCAGGCAGAGGCCCAGTAAAGAGCCCAGCAGTAAGCTCACCTTCAGGGTGAAGCAGACAGAGTGGAGAGTGAAGCCCATTGTTGCAAAAACCTGCTCTTCCCTAGGAGAAATATAAAAGCCACAGCACTGGTGAGAAGGACCCCAGGAAAAATCACTGTAACTGATAAATTCCACAGGAGGAGAAGAAAAGCACAGAGGGAGCAAGCACACGTGATCAGCCAGGAGAATTCACCTCTCCAAGGAAAGATCTCAGCTATCCGTTACGATCCAGAGGCCTTTATCCCAGAAGGAGGGGGTGCGTGGCGAGAATTCTCCAGGTGATCCACTTTCTTGAAGGGCAGAAAACCCAAGGTGGTCTCGTTTTGGTGGAAAACACAAAAGTGACAGTTGTTGTGAGAAGAGAAAGCGAGTGCAGAGGTAAAGGCCAACTCTCAAATTCCAGATTCCTAGAAGCGATG
Organism: Trachemys scripta elegans; assembly: GCF_013100865.1. Classification (NCBI taxonomy): domain Eukaryota; kingdom Metazoa; phylum Chordata; order Testudines; family Emydidae; genus Trachemys; species Trachemys scripta. The sequence continues at coordinate 39,852,454 of NC_048301.1, forward strand.
ACAACTGTGGCAGTGATGGCAGTGAGGTGGTGGTGAACTCAGAAAGGATATAATCATTGGGAGAGCAAAACCAAAGTCAGTCTTCAGGGTGCATTGATGGTGATCCAACCCATAACTCCCCGCTTGGCACTGAAAAAGCTTGCAGGACCTGTAAGGACAAAAGGGTGCGGGGGGGGGGGGAGAGAGAGAGAGAGAGACGGGGTCAGTCCCACAGATCACTAGAACTCAAGTGTAGTTGGTAACCTGAGATTTGTATGCATTTCCTGGAGCAATATTTCCTTATTTAGAGGGCAGGATTTCATGTATGTCCCTACCTGCAGTTATCCCCTCACCTCCCAAAGTAGTAGGGCTATTTACACCATCAAACCTCTCAGGGCCTGAGTGAGAAATGCAGATGCTCAAGTCATGATCAGGCCCTATCATAGCAAATAAATAATTCTAAGAAGTTCTGATGAACAATGAAAAACCTGCCACTCGCCTTGAGAAACACTGCCTCCGAGAAGTTTAAAGCCATCCCTCAGTAATAATAGTATACATATGGTATGCTAGGTAAACCCCCACACCAGGCCACTCACTAATGCTGTTTCCAGGAATCCCACAACATTCCCCTTCAACAGCATGCAACTTTTAAGCAAGTTTGGCTCCTCTACAAGTTCTAGCACACTGGCAGAGGGCAGTTTATTTCATCTTCACTGACCAGCAGACCCTAACAACTTTCCAAAGGGCCAAGTTCTTCCCTCCCTTCAAATCAAGGAGATCAAAGATTCTGTGAGTCAGATTCTGCTCTCAGTTATACTGGTGTAAAATTGGAGCAACTCCTATCACCCAGTGGAGTTGTTCTAGATGTTCAACAGTGTAACTAAGAGCAGAATCTAGCCCCACAAATAAAATGTAACATATAGGAATGTTGCCCAGGTGTAAAGAGGGCAGAATTAGGCATTAATTATTAGTCTGGTACACACAGAAACATATCACACTACTGTGCTCATCCACAATCCCTTGATAATTCTAAACTGAGGAGATTGCAACTCAGAGGGTTTTTACTGAGCTCTGACATGCTCCCCAGCTCTTGCAGGGTGCATTGCTGGAACTACACTGGGATTTTTTGGGAGGGGAGGAGCTAGGATGGAAGTGGTAACTCAAAACAGAACTTGTATCTGCAATCTCTGTTCCCAAAGCAGGTCAAATTCATTAACTCCACTGACAATGGATGGGTCTGTCCCAACAAGTTTATAGACTGGAATAGCTTTACAGCCTCTCTAGTAATTAAACAAAACATGCTTAGTGCAAAAACTAGAATTCCTTAGAACAGAAAGATCCAGCACAAGCCAAGGGAAGGCATTTTGCACAGATTTTCTGTTCCTCTGCCTCCTGTCATGACAGATAGAACAGCGTTGAGGAGGCTGGACAGAACAGACATCCAGTTATCGGTTTTCCATTCAGCATTAGAACTTGCTGCATATGTCCTGCATGTTACCAGTGCAGAGACTCAAACCAGGACCCTTAAAAACTAGGCCCAGCAGCTATACCAGGAACCTTTGCTTCTGGCTGACATGGTAGAAAGTGCACCATGCTGGTCTGTCTAGGCACTTATATGCCCCATCACTGTCGCATCCAAGCACTCCCAAATATTTAAATATAGAAATAATGGTCTCAATCTTGAAGGTTCTACAAAGAGCTTGCTACTCACTAAGAGCCAAATTCACTCCTAGGATGAAGTGGGAGCAACACCGATTGTCTTTAGCAAGACGGAGTTCCATCCATTTATACCAGTGTTGAATTCAATTCTTACTGGGGGAAGGTGGGTGACTGGGTCTGGAGTAGGAAGGTTATTTCAGATTAAAGGGAATTTGAACCTCGGGTGCGTTCTGTGTTTGAAAATACTGGCTAAAACAAAGGCTACTGTAAGAGCAGAGACTTGTTCATAGACACGGGCTGGGCATGAGCCTCTAGGGAAAGACTATCATGTCAAGTTCAGCAAAAGTACAAAGCTAGACTGGATGGCTCAGGGGACTGGCATGAGGCCTTTCCAAGGCTGTCAATCTGGCACCTTTAACCAGCACTGAAAACAGGTCACTTGAAACACAAAACGAATCAATTACAAGAGAACCTGTAAGCAACAGAGAAATGTGAGTTTTCAATGTCCCATGTAAGTCAGACCCATTCCCTGAAGCTGCCTGACTGTAGCTCGTTAGCTTAACTGCTATAAACGCAAATACAATCAAGTCAAAACCAGAGGGAAGATAATTCCTTTTAATTGTTAACAGCTTGGCTCAGGCTGAGGGAGGAGAGAAAGCAGGAGGCATTAAAAGAGGTGTAAAGAAAAAAGGACCCAAATGTTCAAATTGTTTCTCCTCCCGATAACCGAAACATTGGTTCAGTCATTTATTCGTGGGCCTTGCAAAGCAACTGCAGGCAGAGATACCTGGCTTGCATCTGTTTATCCTTCGTGCTCCCCAGTGGCTGCAATAAAATACTCCATGATTTATTGGGCCGGGGTCGGGGGGGGAGGGAGAAAGAGATGACCCAGGCCTGGAATTATTGATGAGACAGGATTAAGACTATAATAACGTGTGTAAATTAGCCAGCAAAGTGTTCCCAACAGCTAAAGGTTCCCTAGAACTTTTACCACTGCCACAGTAGAATTCTTTTCCCTGTTAAGATTTAAACAGTCTTTAAACAAACATGAGAGGGAGAGGTAGGCAAGCTCAGCATTGCAGCCAGCCCCACAGAGACCCCACGGTGGAACATCTCCCTCAGTAGCTTTAAATTCTCTTGGGCAAAGTAGGAGAAGAAGCACCCCTCTCTCTTTCTGACTAAAAATGAACTCCTTCAGAGCTAGTGAGAGGTGCTGAAGCAACAGCCCTTGAGGCCGACAGCGGGTAAGTATCCACAGAACAGGCACAGTACAGCCCACAGTAAAGCAAACTCCTCTCACATCCATCCTACTAATCTATCTCAATCCTAAACTGCAGGAACCCCCTCTTGGGGAAATTCAGTCCTCATGCCCATTCGATATTTGGCCCCTCCGCTGCAACAATGGGGATCATGAATAGTGGTGGTGACTTCTGTAATGTTAGCACCTGTCCATTAAGGAATGGGCTGAGACCCAGCAACTTGTTTCCCACAGGACACCAGACAATCAACAAAATGGAAACTAGTCAGAGGTAGTTGCACTGGGCTCAGACTGCTGACCAAGGCGAGGAATCCATGTACTTTCCCATAACCAATTCCCCTCAATCTATTTTCTAGCAAAGATAAGGTCATCTTTATTTAGGCAGAGGAAGGAGAGAAGATTGCGTCAGGCCATGACATATTACAGGTGTTATTTCTTGATATTTATGCGTTCTAACTCTGGTTTTGGGAAGACTGTCTACATCCAGACATAGGGCAGGCTGGGGCTGTGCAAGATTGCCCCTAGAACTCTGCCAATGCCCCTTAATCCTGACCTGCAGCATCCCCTGGTATTCCAGTCCTGGGCCCGATGCAGCTCTGCCAATGTAAACCACTCTCACTATAGAGCAATAGGGGTTGGGAGGAAATCCAGAATTACTGTCCCTTTTTGGCATTAGGAAGGATTTGAATTCAAGCCTTTAGAGATTAAAAGACTGACACTTAGACTTATGCCTAACAAACACTGATGGCATGAAACTCCACTCTTAACATGTGTGATGGGGTCTGCACTCCCCACACGGAACGAGGGCAATAATAAGGTAATACAGAGTGAGGGAGGTCCCACCCCTCAACATGTTCAGGGCATGCTCCCAGTAGAGGAATAGTTTAAAAGGACACTGGTAGAGCAGCAAAAGTGAGGAAGGAGCTGCAGTCTGTGCCAAGAAGCAAGGCTGGTGCTGGGAGCTGTGACAGGAGTGGGGCAACAGCTTTAAAGATGTTCTAGCAGCAGGGAATCCGGATTGCCCACATCTCTGGGAAGCTGAGAGCCCTACAAGAGGCTGCTTTGAACAGGATGTTAACAGACCAAGTGGAGTCTTCTGAAACAGTGACCACGCCCCAAACAGCAGAGCTCTGGTTTGATAGGAAGAGACCCAGGGAAAAGTGTAACTTGGGGATGGCTCAATTACTAGTCCAGACACTTTGACAAACTTTCTATGGCCCTGGGTTGGGACCCAGTGGAGTGGGTGGACCTGGGTCCCCCTACCTCGCACCCTGTTCCTCTGCTGTGGCAGAACTCGAAGGGGAGCAATATGAGCATTCAAGAGGGATTGCGGCCTGCCATGTACAACTTGGCTGGGGTCCCCTCTGTGCCTTGCCTGACCCCTAGGCCAGCTGGTCATCGGACAACCCCTTGTAAAAGAGAACTCTAGCAACAGCCTCACACAATACAGCTCCATTAGAATGATACTGCACTTCCTTTAGAATACTGTAGTATTTTTTTAAAACGTGTCTTCTCCAGGGACCTCAAACTTTTTCCCAGCATGAATCCCAGTGTGAGAGAGAGGTTGTGTGTTGGACACCTCCCCTCCCAGGCACAATCACATAGCAGCCCTGTACCAATTCCAGCAGTTGCTCACATGGCAAAGTAACATTTCAAAGGTTTTTCGAGTATTGGGAGCTTATTTTAACGCAATTTAGCAGCAAGAAATGAGATGGAGAGTCAGCCCCACGCGGCCGGCCAGCTCTTCACAGCCCACTAGCAAGCGCTCCACAGAGCACAGTTTGAGAATTGCTGCTCTGAAAGGATCCGCTGTCCAGCAGATCATCCCCACGTTACCCTGACACCTACCTGTGCTCCCTGTGCTTCAGACTTCAGTACAGTAAGGAGGAGACAAAGCATATAGTCTGCACTCTGAGCAGACGGCTCAGCATTACGCACACAGAAAACCCACTGCAGGAAACACACCTACTTGCACTATTCAAACTTCCCACTCACAGGAATGAAAGAGCTGCAGAAATCCCAAGGATGGAGAGGGGAGAACACTACAACACTGCTCTTGGGGAGGGGTCAGCATCAAGTGCTGCCTGGCCACTAGCCATCTTGCCAAGACTAAGGGGCAGCTTATTTATGCCAGAGGTGAGAGCCATTTGCTTAAAAGCCCTGGGAGGGGGGTCCGCCCTCGCTGTGGAGTGGCTCTCAAACGCTTATCTGTTCTATGCGGAGAGCGAGTGAGCGTGAGTGACAATATCTAATTGCCAACTAATTTCCATAATTACTGACTGGCACACTTTTTATGCCGGGTTAATATCTTTGCAAATGTCTCACAACGCAACTGCTAGGGAAACAGAGAGAGAAGCCGGGGCACAGAGCTGACATGCAAGTTATTTACCAAACTGCACAGAAAGGCTTTAACAGACTGGCTTGCTACTCTCCGTCTTTGCCGTCCCCCTTCTCTACCTCTTTCTTTGACTGCTAATTGCTTAGGGATGGATATTTAAGTGTAATTTTCAGCAATTTCACATGCAGAAGAAAGAGCAGCACTGGATGGAGCCAGGTCTATGCAGTCAGGAGCTGTGCTAGCTTCCCACACACAGCTAGCCTGTTATTCCAGTCCTGGGTATCTCACACAGCTTGGCCAATGCATCTCAATCCTAATCTGCAGCACCCATGGCTAGCCCAGGCCTAAATCTCCCTCAGCAGAAACTGCTAATCATACCATACACTGTAATGCAGAGCCAACATCATTCATGAGTGACCTGCCTGAGATTCACAAACTCCTGTCACTTCTGACCTCAGCCAACACCCCATCTTTACCAGTCAAAGAGAAAGTGCAATAGTTCATCCTCCTTCTCAGCTCCCAAAGGACCCAGTCCTGCTCCGACTAGAGCAAAAGGCAGTTATGTCACAAATTTTAACAGGAGTCAGCCCTAATTTGGGGTGCTATCAATCTGTGTCTCTGAAGTTAGCCCAGGACAGAGCAGTGGGATCATTACAGGCTTGTAGTATATGCTGTCTGATATAATTCTATGAAATCCAAAATCAATAATTGATATTAAAAGCTGGTGTTTGCTCGGGGCAGAGGTAGGAGAAGCTGATAGTATTTGTTTATCCTCTTTACATTTGTCTAATTCAATGCTGGGTATTGGGCTCTGTTTGGATCATGCCTTTTGCATGGCTCTTCACAGAGCTAGCTTCCTCTTAAACACAAATCCTCCTGGCTGGATCTATCTATACCCAACTGAGCTCTACCTAAAAGAATGGAAAGGAAAAAAAAGAAAGAAAAAGAAAAACCTTCAGATGAAAAATGCAAACATGAAAACTGAGTTGCTGCTGTCACTGGGAAAAAAAACAAAAACCACACACACTAGCCTCCTTGGTGAGGGCACAGAGTGAGATGTTTGCACAGAGATGACAGGAGAAAGAAAGAGAGACTGGAGAAAGTGGCTCAAGTGCATTTTATTCTTTCTCCTTCCAGGAGAATCTGCGTCTCAACCATAATCTCTGAACCCAGCACCACTCTCTTACTGGGCTGGAGAGGGCTGAGAGCTAGTTCAGGGGAGAGACTGAAGAACCCACTGCCCCTCTTGTTGACCTTACCATACAGAAGCCACGGGGCAATTCAACCCCTCAGGAATGGCAAACTCCCTTGCTCTGGCTGGTTTCTCCCATCCCGGATATGCTGCCTGGACTCTACATAGTGGCCGTGGAGTCGTTACATTATCAATAATGGCATCACCATGTGGTTTCCTTAAGAGATGAGGTTATATATAAGCACTCCATTCAGGTAGGGCCAAAGCCTCAGTTCACAAGTGCCCTGTTAAACAAGACTGGGCTTCTTTTGTTCCCCTCCTCTCTAGCAGGTCAGGATTTACACACACACGCTCACTGTCAGCCTCAGCCACCAATTAAAGTTTGCCAGTTTCCAGGTACAGTGGGGAGGCAATTTGTGATCAGGAAGGTTAAGACCCATCTGTACCAGCCTCCCTGTTCCCCTCTTCTTGCTACAGAAGGAAGGATAGGGCCAGAGTGTCCCTTTCTTATCAAACCAGCCCTGGATCTCACTTGAGGAGATGTTACCTCATCTGTACGGGTTTACACACTATGTGAAATGGGTAACTATGCACAGGGGACATGAGCACACACAGACTCATTTCATGTCAGACACAGAGTCAAAATGCCACCTGTGGCCTCAGATGGGGTCTGAGCAATCTGACAACATGCTCAGTTCAACTGCAAGTACAAGGCCACGACAGCACAGACTTCAAAACCAGCGGGCTGGGAAGCCATCTGGCTGCTGGAAGAGTTAATATTTTATAATGAAGATAATCACCCTTCAAGGCTCTTGCCTCCTGGGACTATTAAATAGATTCAATTCAGAACCAGAGCTCTTCAGATCTAGTATGGGGGATGGAGGGGTGGAAAAGAGTCGGGGGGAGCCACGCATCTCTCCTTCCCCCACCCCCTCCCAAATAACCTGTATAGTCCAAGAGGGTGACCTTTAGCCAGCTTACCTAGCTCTAGCTCAGCGTGGATACAATTTACAGACCATTTCTGTTCTCCAGCTTTCTTAACACAAAGAAGAAAAATCAAAACCCAGGCAAAAGGAAAGAAGAAAGACAGAGAAAATAACCCTGCAGAGCAATCATGCCTGGGGCTGCTCTGATGGCTCTTTCTGTTCCCTTCTAGGACACAGAAATGACTCCCAGTGTGTTAATTACTCCCATTACCACAAACTCTCCCCTGACAAGAACTAGCTTGGAGGAGGGCTTGGCAGTGGCTGAACAGTTAGTGCTCTGTGCTGCCACGCAGGAAAACCCAGGCTCCCTTAGCTGCAAGCTGCTGACAACAAGGACTGTGAATGCTGCAAAACCAGACAGCGTGGCTTAGGGTGACCTACGTCCCGTTTTGGCCAGGACAGTCCTTTTTTTAAGCCCTCTCCCGGCCGTCCCGACATTTTGGTAAAAGGGGCATTTGTCCCATTTGCTCTTGCCAACTTTAGCAAATGGAACAAATGACCACTTTTGTCAAAAAAGTGGGGCATGGTGCAGAGGAAAGTGTGGTGGGGGGAAAGTGTGAGCAGCAATACCACATGCAAGGGGGAAGAGGCAAGGCTCAGGTGGGGGGCAGGCAGGGCTCGAGCGAGCAGTGATACCAGCCCCAGCCTCGCAGGGGGGCAGACAGGGCTCAAGCAAGCAGTGATACCAGCCCCAGCCTCGCATGGGGGGCAGACAGGGCTCAAGCGAGCAGCAATGCCAGCCCTGGGCAGGGAGGAAGACTTGGATGAGCGGGGGGGCTCTGGCAAGCGGCTTGGGGCAGCCCCACAAAGGGGTAGGAGTGGCAGGGACTCAGGCTAGCCTCACATGGTGTTCCATTTTTCCTTTGTGAAATATGGTCACCCTACTTGGCTGCTTCGGGGAAGGGGTGAGGCAGCACAGTCCAGCAGAAAGGAAGAGGGAATCCTGATCCCTGTATCCTGTTTTCAGCTCTGCTGGTGACTCAACTCTGTGAACCTAGATATGTCACTTCCCCTCTCCATATCTCAGTTTAGCCATCTTTAAAATGGGGACAATGATACGAGCTTAGAGATCCACAGATGAAAAACCCTTTAATATCATCATTTATTGCAGTGGTTTTCAACCAAGGGTATGTGTACCACAGGGAGTACGCAGAGGTCTTCCAAGGGGTACATCAACTCATCTAGATACTTGCCTAGTTTTACAACAGGCTACATAAAAAGCACTAGCAAAGTCAGTACAAACTAAAATTTCATACAGACAATGACTTGTTTATACTGCTCTATGTATTATACACTTAAATGTAAGTACAATATTTATATTCCAATTGATTTATTTTATAATTATGTGGTAAAAATGAGACAGTAAGCAAAGTTTCAGTAATAGTGTGCGGTGACACTTCTGTATTTTTATGTCTGATGTTGTAAGCAAATAGTTTTTAAATGAGGTGAAACTTGGGGGTACAAAAGACAAATCAGACTATGATGGCCATATAAAGCAGGGACTGAGTGCATCTCTTTGGTAAAAGGATGTTAATGAGCCCTGGGGACCCGCACAAGGAGAGTAGGAGCTGGGTAGCACCCTCCCAATCTCCCAAAATGCCAGCTGCTCATTTGGGGTCACACCATGCAGTCTGGGCCCCACTGGCTCAAAGGAAAGCAAGTAGAGTCTGCTTACCAAGGAAATAAAGGGTCATTTGACACCAGAAGCTCAGCAATGGTTTTTTCCATTATGTAACTTCTAGCCATCTCTCCATATTTTTTAACGTAACTTGATAATCTCATGCTATATTTGTACTAAGCTTCCCATAAACACAACAAGAATGTGCAAACCTAGCAAATGGCGATAAGCCGGCTGTGGCCCAGGAACCTTCAGTTTAGCTCCTAAGCACCTTAAATAGCACACACTGCATTTGAGTAGTGACTGGGTACGAATCTCAGGGCATCCAATTAAACTGTGGAACAGAGGTGGACGAGGTAATACTCATGCAGACCTGGCTTCCTCCTGCCCCTCCAATTACTGATGCCCCCAAACAGGAGAGGACAGAAGTTTGGCTTGTTGGGAATAGTATTTACACCTTACACGCAGAGCATCCAAGCCTAGCTGGGACTGACAATTGCATCCCATTCCCTCCTGTGAGGTCTGTATCCTTATGTTCACTATTTTTTCAAGACTATAATAAATTTAGTACAAAATATGCCTTGTGAGCAGGGCTGGCACAACCCATTAGGCGACCTAGGCGGTCGCCTAGGGCACTGCGATTTGGGGGGTGGCAACCGCGGCGGTATTTCCGCGGCGGGACCTTCCGCCGCCTTTGTGGGGGAGGCGGCATTTCGGGGCAGGACCTTCCGCCGCCTCGGGCGGCAGAAAAGCTGGCAGCGCTCCTGCTTGTGAGGTATCACCTGAAAGCTCATAAACCGCTGATTATTATCCTAGTAAAATATGGGTGGCAACATTTTATGTAAAGTTATAAGATTCTCTTGTATTACATATTACAAGTTTAGAAAAACAGGCACAAACCAGTTCCTTAGAGACCAAGGCAAACTGACACTTCAGCCAGATGCCAACAAAATCAAGAGGACTATCACCTAATTGAGCAGCCATTCTTTAGCAGGAAGAAGGGTGTGCGCAAAAATCTGCATCTTGACAAAGAAACAGGTGGGAGTTCCCCTACACTCAGACTGTCTGTCTACTGAACCCCAGCTGGAGATGGTTCTTGTGCAACAGCAGCTGGAGATGACTTTTGCACAAGAGAGGGGGCTATAAGTGGAGGAGGAAAATGCCCCAAAAGTACTCTTCCTCCACTTCTCTCTGCTTATGGCCTCAACACCACCTGAAGGATTAGGAACTTAACACTGAATTGGGGGTGGGGTCCTGGCCAAAAAGGATTCCAGCCAGCAAGACTGCAAAAGCATGTGGTGAGACAAACCTTTGCTTTGAATTCATTTAGCATGTTAAATTAGATGCTAGTTGCAGTTTTACCTTATATTTCTTTGTAACCAATTCTGACTTTTATGGCTTATAACTTGTTTTATTGTTTTATCTAAACAAGTGTGTTTGGCTGAAATGATTGGGAACCTCCATTTGCAATAACAGGGTTTGTGCATATCATTTTCTATGAATAAAATGATATGCACATGAGCTTTTATGAGCTTGTATTGTCCAGAAGGAAAGAGCCGGGCAGTACAAGATGCACATTTCTGGGGACAAGTCTGGGACTAAGAATTTGCTGGTATCTCTCTGCAATATAATGTGTGGGTGGCTGGCCAGTGCACCCCTCTAGTACAGCTAGGAGTAATTTACATGATAGAGGCTGTGTGTGAACAGACCAGGAGTGGCTGTTCTCACAGAGAAGCAGTGTAAAAGGCACGGTAGCTGGAGAATTCAGGGGACACAGCTGCTCAACAGTCCAGGCTGTACCCTGGGGAATGTCACACCTCCATTTAAAAAGACTTTGAATGCTCACTCCCCCCTTCCCTTTTTGTGGATCTTCAGTGGCTACACAATCAGGATGCCCATGCTATGACACAAGTGAGGAGGCATTTCCACCATGGCCTGTGCTTACAGCATTGCACACTGACCTATGACCCAGCAAGTGTGCCGTGATAACTATCTAGGTTGCCTGGTGGCTGGCTATATAGGCATAGCAACCTGCTGTTCTAGACCAACAATGGCCATATAAAGCAGGGACTGAGTGCATCTCTTTGGTAAAAGGATGTTAATGAGCCCTGGGGACCCGCACAAGGAAGAAGAAATATGATATGTATAAAGTGTCTCTTTTAAAAGACAGTATGTTGAATGAAACAAATTTTAGCTTAAGAGCTATGGGACCCCAACAGCTAAGAAAACAGGGCTTACTTTTACCCCAGATGCATTTTATTGGACTGCAAACCATTTCTGTGCCTCTCGTTTTTTATCATCCTATAATTTCTTTCCACTTAGTCATCTCTTTCCCTTAGAGACTCACTGCTGAGAAATATAGGAGCAAAATTCAGGTTTTGTAAAGTATGAGATTTTAAAACCCCTAATATGCAGAGAAAGATTGTCATTAATTTATTTTATTTCAATAAAAACAGCTGCTAGTGGGGTAATTAAATTTCCCCTGGCAGGGGAGATATGGCAAATCAACAAGTATGTGAAGGGTACGAATACCAAGGAAGTAGAGGAAGTGTTTAGGGTGCCACAAAGGGGTTGGGAGTCTAAATAAAAGTAATCGTTCCTGAGAGACCCATTCTGGCAGCAAGGTGTTAAAATGTAGAGGAGTCTCCCAGGGGAAGGGGTGCAAACCCTGTGGCTTGATATACTTAACACTAAACCTGGACAAAAGTACTCATAAAATGTGTAATAGGGAATAACTGTACACTAGCCGGGAGATGACGTGCGTGGAACTCCACAGCGGTAAGTCTTCTGTCCCTAGTTTCTATGACTCACTGTTGGAAACCCAAATGCAACAGCTTTGTGCTAGGGCAATGGATTCAGAAAATAAAACCAGCTGATCAGGTTCAGCTTCCAGATGAGCTCAATGAAACAAACAAACAAACAGCACCACTGGTGAAAAAATCAGTAGGATTTTTTAAATTTCAATCTTAATAATTGAGGGTTGTAATGCGACACAGGAAGACATTTCCCCCTGACTTAAACATTACTTGTTACGTGTTAATGTATTAATGGTGCTCGGATATATTTAGAAATACCTGAGACAGATTTTATCTTGACAGTGCCCCTTTAAAAGTCAGATGATCTTTTAAAGCATTTTCAGCCCTGGGACACAGTGCGGTGCCCTGGAAGACGATTGACATTCTGAATGACTGGGCTGTGAATTCAAAATCCCAACTCAGCCAGCTCAAACCAGGAGCCAAACTTGCATGTTTTAAATGGGGTGGCGGGGAGACGAGAGAGAGAGAGTGTGTTAGATTTACTGCAGCTACATAGAGAAATATCCTCTCAGTGTAAAAATTTCAGATGCAACAGTAACCCATTGAACATCTGGGTACAGGTTCTGTCCAGGTGTAGGTGGTACATAATATCCTTAATGCTTTGGCACGCCAAATACAGATGTGTATCAGAGGGGTAGCCGTGTTAGTCTGAATCTGTAAAAAGCAAGAGAGGGTCCTGTGGCACCTTTAAGACTAATACAGATGTGCTTACTGTTAGAAAAATGGCAATTATTTTCTGTGAAAATGTTTTGAAGAAAGCAAAACCATTTTCATGTAGTTCAGAATTTTTCACTGAATTTTCTGATTTTTCTTCAAAGAAAAAATTCAGCCTGAGAAGATTTTGTTTTTCCTATTTTAAATGTCCTTTTCCCTGATTTTCGCTCCCTTCCCCTCACCACTAGACAAGCGAAAGAGAGGAGTGAGAAAGCAAAAAAAAAAAAATCAACAAATAAAAACCACAACGTTTTCCCTGAATTCTGAATCAAATTAAATAGAAATGACTTTTTAATTCAAAATGAATTAAAATATTTTTTCTTATTGGGAAATCAGAAGATTTTTAATGATAAAAAGTTTCACTAAAATGAGTGTTTAGTTTGAAAAGCCATTTTTGACAAGAAACATTTTGCTCAGCTCTAGCTACAGCTCCTACTTGATTTTTTTCAACTCCTAGCTCTGCACTCTACTTGGGACATTGTTTTAAGAATGCTAGGTCAGCAGGCAGTAGGTAGCTCAGGAGACTTGTAATGGGCTACGGAGCCATTCTTCTCCAGGGCACAGATTCCAATCTGCCTCTCCCAGGTGAGTAGTGACTGAAAGCTTTTGCCAGCTGGCAGTAGTTTGGCAGTCTATGAAAAATTAGTTGGTGGGCCTAGGTCCAGTTTCTAGGCTAGGCATCCACATTGCAAATCTCACCACTTGATCCAATACTAATTGGTTCTGTTGTTAGCCACTTCAGTACACTGGCCAAGGATTGAATGGGCCATGAAGACTTAACTCCCTCTTAAACATAAGCGTGCACTCTCTTCAAGGTAAGGCTAAGAAACACTGGTGGGGAAAGCATGCACTGCTCCTGCACCCATTTTGTGAGTAGATAGAGCACTTAATTCTCCGATCTGGTAGCTTTCACAAGCACAAAAATAACTTTGGGGGAGGAGAGGAAATTTGTTTTTAAAAAGCTTTTTGCAAGCGAGTGCGAGGGAGGAAGATACTTGAAGCATTTGTAATAACCAGGCAGGACTTTTGTTCCCCAATTGTGTTGAGTAAAAGAGGCTTAGGAATAACAATGGAAAATGGTATTTAGTATCTGGAGAAGCAGATGGCTTCTGTAACCTGCCAATTGCCAGATTCTGGGACAAATTCATTCCTGGTGTAACTCCAAAGTAAGTCAATGGAACTCCACCAGAGATGAATTTAACTCTTTGTGTCTACAGTATCTGCTTACAATATTTTGCTGGTAAGTACTCATTCACTGCATACATGGAACATGATCTGGAGGTTACAATACATGTCTGAGAGTCAGAAGATGAGGTCTCACTGACTATCTGTGTGACCTTAGGCAAGTGGCTTTTCAGACTGTAAAATGGGGATCATACTACAACGCCTGCTGTAGTAGTAAAGTTTAATTAGTAATTGTAAAGTGCTTTTAGCTCAAGCAATTCAAAAGGGAAGATACCATAAAGGAGTTTATCTGTCATTAGGACATTACCAGTCTCACCTGAAACTCAAAGAGAGAAGCATCTATAAAACTGTGTGAGTATTCCTTTGCCAATTCTGATGGCAACGAGAGTAGCTGTATATCTTTTGCCACCATGTATTGTTTTTAAACAGATTCCTATGCCATAGTATAGTATAGTATAGTATAGTATAGTATAGTAAGATTGATGGTTGCCAATGACATCCTAGCCCTTATACACTGGGCAATCAGAAGGCCATATTAGACCACTAGTCTTCTTTATCTCCACCCCTTTTGTCTAATGAGAATTCTGTATTGGAATGGAAGCTCCACCTATCCTTTCCAGGGACCCCAGAGATTATTTTGGGGATCAGAGGCCCCCACCAATCAGCTGTTTTGGAAAAGAACAATGGTTAAACATAACTGCATTTTCCCCTCAGTGGTCATCTAAAAAGCAGGTACACTGACAGGGAAAAGCAAAAATATGAAACCGAACAGGCTTCTTGTATACACTATTGTCTAACATTTAGGATCAACAATGTATAAATATTTAAGTTTGCCATGTAGATTCATGCATTCTCCCACACTTTTCAGAAGGTAGAAATAGTTAAAACAAAGGTACGTTTAAAAGACTCACTCGTGCATCTAATAGGAGAACATTCTTGGGTGCTCATATGTAGTTATCTAAAATCTAAATAGAGGTAGAAAAGTCGCAGAATCTTAGTAACAGAGGGATAAAACTCATTTCCACATCTTGTGAAGAAATATAACATTTGAGTCACTTTTACACAGTCAAAGTGCAAGTGTTCACTACCCTTTGAGAAATGCAGTCAAAAAGTGAAATTTTCCTTTCAGAACAGCCATCAGTTTTTAAAACATAGAACAAAGGCAGAGAGACACTCTGTCAGTCATACAAACTCATTTATCCAGTTTTTTTCACATAAAGGCTACAAACTCTGTCCTAGGGATGTAACAGAAGATGTACATTTATGGGGGGGGATGGAGGAGACAGTTTTTGTTGTTGTTGGGTTGGTTGGTTTTAACTGTAACAAAATTCTGAAAGTGAAGAGTTGTAAGCACAACCCCAAAAACTAGAACTTTCTTCTCTGGTTACAAATGGTGATTCTCAATAGAGGTAAGAAATGTAATCATTGTCAATTGTATTCAGAGAATCCCTAGTACAGGAGTCTCATTAGACAAAAAGAGGGCAAGAATTTGGAAAGACCATCAGCCTAACACAGCCTTCTGAATGGCCAGCAAATGCAGGCTGAGGAAAAAGATTCCTGTTGAAAAATACATGGTGGCAATAGATGTACAGTTACTATACTGCTCAGAGCTGGTCTGTTGTCTTGGACTGCACCTCACTGTTGGCTCTTTATCAAATGTCCCCCACAGGGAACCTAAAGTTCCACCATCACAAAGATGTTTCATCCAGACTACCAGAAACAGACATTTCCAAATAGATCCCCTACAAAATCCATTCTCAACAAACTCTTCTTGCTACTGTGCCAGACTAAGATTTCAACCGTATCCACTTGTGCCTGTCACCTCCCACATAACTGCTTGGCTCTAATCCCCAAGAGTCTAGGCTGCTTCTGATGGCAAAACTGGAGTTTGGAACAGTAACTCCATTGCAAGCAAGAGCATACATCTGTGAATGGGGAGGGGGGGCATGCAATAGTGGTGCACAGCAGAGAAACTCACTATTAAGTCAGGGATGGGGAGAGTGTCAGAAAAAACTCTGTATAGGAGGTACTGCCCTAAAAACACCTCCAGATCCACTAGAAATCCACAATGCCTTCTTACTCTTTGTCCCAGTCAATACCCAGAGTCCCAGCTTTCTTAGGAACCTCCCCCACCTCAGATACATTCAGCCCCCAAAACCCACCTATTTCCTGTCCAGAGGCACAGGAACCCTACCAATACCAGCCTGAAGACTTAACCCCGGGAGGCTCTTCATAAGCCACCATAACATCCTGATGCTATTAGCTGCACAGACGAGGCATCTAATCAATTCAGTCTCTCCAGCCTCAAAACACAAGGCCTTGAAATTCCTCTAGGGCAAATAAGCCTGCCATTTGCTGCTATGATGTCTCATCCCAGGGGGTCTTTAAGTCCCCTCCTTTTTACGGTGGTCAGAGCCTTTGGCCTTGTGCTGAATTTTTCTGCGTTAATGCCCCATGCAGGCAGCTATCATCCTGTCTCCCGCGGTCAGTAAAACAGGCGAGGTCAATGCCTTTTCACCCTACTTCTCTCTCACGCAAACACACTTTCCACATTTCTGCTTTCTCCAAGGGACAGTACCTTACTCTCTTTCTCCAGTCTGGATTCTATCCCAGGTATTGCATCAATAATGCCACATGCAACCTGGGGTTGCATCAGTAAAACCCATTGGCAATTTTCAGGACAAGCAGCCTTTCTGTGCATGCCAAACAACAAAATCACAGCTAGATTCCACACTGAATGACCAAGGTAAAACCTATAGCCATATGATGTTTGGTTGCAAGTTTATCAGATTTCACATATAGTTTGCATATGGATGGGGATAACTCAAGAAAAAAAAAAAACACAGACTGCAGCAATTTGCAATCCCTACCAACCCGAGTTCTTTTCTGTTCAAGTGCTTTTCCTGCAGACACCACAGTGATGCCTTCAAGTGCCTTCCCATAGTTCATTAAGTGATATGACTAGCATCCAATAGCATCCATCCATTGTGGGAACCTGTGGAACTCCTTGACAGAGGAAGTTGTGAAGGTCAAGACTATCACAGGGTTCAAAAAAGAACTAGATAAGTTCATGGAGGATAGATCCATCAATGGCTATTAGTCATGATTGACAGGGATGGGTGTCCCTAGCCTCTGTTTTGCCAGAAGCTGGGAATGGGTGACAGGATATTGATCACTTGTTGATTACCTGTTCTATTCATTCTCTCTGGGGCACCTGGCATTGGCCACTGTCAGAAGACAGGATACTGAGCTAGATGGATCTGTGGTCTGACCCAGTATGGCCATTCTTATGTGGGTCTTTCTCCCATCTTCTCCCCAGGGGAGAAACTGGATATAATTTTCATGTTTGAAACATTATTAGTTAACTTTGAATCAGAGACCCACAAGTGAAAGGCTCTACCCACATCCCATGACTAAGCCCTCACACCACAATATATTTGTCTGCCCCATGATATAAAAGTTATCAAATGAAATACATAACAACCTGTGGCAGTGGAGCCTCTCATGAAATCACAAGCGCAGTATAAAGGCTACAGTGAATCATTCCTAAGCCAGATGGAGTGTGGGGTGGAGAAGGAACCTGTAATTGAACGTGCACACATATTCCACAATTATCAAAGGAAATATTCATCATGCCATTCAAGGTGGCTAAAGTAGGGCTTTTTTCTGATTAAAGATTTAAAAAGATTAAAGTTTTTCCTTTGATCAGAGCAGTTTTGTCACAGGGGAAAGGGACCACTTTGCATTAGTGGAGGAACATTTGCAAAAAAACCCAAATGCCCAACGAAACCGCAATGGTAGAAAAAGTGGGAAAGGAAAAGTAAGGTTCCATGGGATACAGGGAAGCTCAGGAGAGCCAGTGGTAGATGCTTTTATGTATTATTGGTAAGCTAGAGTGGTGGTAAAAAGGAATCCAGAGATGAGAAGTGTACAACAAGAGGCCTATGACCTGGATCAATTGTAGTCTCTTGTAAAATAAAGACACACTTTTATTCATCGTACCATTAAGCGTTTTGTTATTTCAATGACTCCAATACCCCATTTTGCACTTCTGCCTTGGTGCTGTGTGGTTATCAAGATCTGGCCACAATACCAATGCCCCAGAAAAGAAAATTAGCTGCTTCTCTTTTTTAAAGGCTATGTTCGACTGTAATTACTTTTATACTTGCTTGGGAAATCAGACTCAACTCACAGGAGGGTTAAAAAGGGGGGGGAAAGGAAAGGGGAAAAAAAGAGAAAAGACAAAGGTAAGTTGGAAGAATCCAATTAAAAGTTTCTAAGCTGCTTTCCCTCAAGTTTCAGCCAAAGCAAGCTTCCTTGGAGCATGAGGTAGGGTGTGTTCTTTAATATTATTTTATCGGTCATCTAGTCAGAAAATTACTGACATTACTCTTAAAGCCGACACGATTATCAATCATTAGACAAAGCTTTTATCTGGAGCTGCTGGCAAGAAACAGAAGGCCTTCCAGGACGAGCTTAATGCAGAAGGCTAGTGGTTCAAAGGGGAGGGAGAAGAGGAAGGAGCAGAAGTAAGAGAGATAGGGGAAAGGTTATTAGTTACCATATATTCCACATCACTGACACTTAGATTCTTATTTTGGAGTAGAAAACACAAAACAGCAGAAGCCAGAGTGGACAGAATAAGAAACAGGACAGGTGTGCATGGAAAGGAATTACAGCATAAAAGTCTGGCTCACGGTTTATAACCACCCCACTTGGACACTTCCTCAAGAAATCTGTTCCTTATACCAAAGCATCCCCACCCGCTCACATCCCCATAGCGTTCCAGTCTTTTATTGTAGAGTTGCTCAGGGGCATGCTCTGTACACACTGGTGGTTGCTGGTGGGCCATTCACAGCTGCTGGAGTATGTATGCTGGTTTGTTACTGTAGGGTTGCTGCTAAGCACTGGCTAGCACATGCCCTCACCCTTTCATCCGTCCATTCCTTCCCCCTGCCCCACATTCCTTCTGTCGTTACCCCATCTATTCTTCTCCCGTTCCCTCTCCTCTACTCTTTTTTAAAATAAAGATTCTTTCCAAATTCAAACAAACAAATACAAGGAAGTAATTAATGTCTTGAAGGAAGCAGACAGTAGAATACTGGCACTTCGTTATTGCATTAAGACTTAACTTTCTCTCTCCTCAAACTTCCTGCACTTTAATTAAGTGCCGTTACAGGCAAGTTCTATGGGTTCTGGAGTGGGGTTTATCAAATTAGCTTTTGAAAGGCTGATGGGGTGCATTTGCAGAATGGGTTTGCTGTACAGAATGCAGCTGTAACAGCAGGGCTGTCCAGGAGCAAAAGAGGCCAAGAAACCTGCCCAATATATCGAGAAGGCAGGCGAGGGAACAAAGGGGAATCCTACATCTAAGTGATACCAGTAAGAGATGGCAAGAGCCCACACCCAGATGACCCAGACCAAGGGAAGAGGTAAAGGGAACGTAGGTTCCAGATCAGAGAAATGGGCAATAGGTTATTAAGCCCGTTTTACCGCATTATCCTCGTCTCTTACATGTAGACATTCATCCCAATTTGGGCTCTAGCCCCATAAGAAGGGCAACAGAAGGGTAATGGAACAATGAGGTGTTGCCCAATTTCTGAGCTACTAGAAAGCCAGAATCTCTTGGAGACAGGCAGAGTAAAGTGGGTACAGCTGGAACTGCCAGGTTCCCTGAGATCCCCAAAAGGTGACTTATGAAAAACCAAGTCACAGCCAGAAAGAGGGTTTTTTCCCTGTCCTCAGTGCCTACTTGGAGTCCCCCAAATATCACTTAACTCGCCAACACCTGAGTTATGTAAGAATCATAGAATCATAGAAGATTAGGGTTGGAAGAGATCTCAGGACATCATCTAGTCCAACCCCCTGCTCAAAGCAGGACCAACCTCAACTAAATCATCCCAGCCAGGGCTTTGTCAAGCCAGGCCTTAAAAACCTCAAAGGATGGAGATTCCATCATCTCCCTAGGTAACCCATTCCAGTGCTTCACCACCCTCCTAGTGAAATAGTTTTTCCTATATCCAACCTAAACCACCCCCACTGCAACTTGAGACCATTGCTTCTTGTTGTGTCATCTGCCACCACTGAGAACAGCCTAGCTCCATCCTCTTTGGAACCCCCCTTCAGGTAGATGAAGGCTGCTATAAAATCCCCCCCCCCCCCGACTCTTCTCTTCTGCAGACTAAACAAGTCCAGTTCCCTCAGCCTCTCCTCGTAAGCCATGTGCCCCAGCCCCCTACTCATTTCCGTTGCCCTCCACTAGACTCTCTCCAATTTGTCCACATCCCTTCTATAGTGGAAGGCCTCAAGGAGCAGCTGTGTTGGCCAAGGTTCTCTTCTCATTTGGCCTCTACATGTGCAAAACAATCTGGCAAAAAAACCACACATGAACAAGTAGCCAATATGCAGTCAAAAGGCACAGTTCCTATTCAACTCCATCCCTCTTTGTCCTGGCAGAAAAATTCTTAATTACTCCAGATCTCAGAGTTTACATCTGCATTGGATATGCATAAATATCAAGGCCAGAAGAGACTATTGCGACTTATCTGGCCATATCACCTGTAGCATCCGAGGCCCTCCGCACACTAATGAATTTATTTTCATCACCTGTTTGAGAAAGTATCATCCCCATTTTACAGATAGAGAATTGAGGCTCAGCGGGATTAAGTGCAAGATCACATGGAATCTGTGGCCAAAACCAGCCATTGAACACATATCTGCTGAGTCTAATCCACAAATACCATTCTTTCTCTAATGTAACTGAGATCAGAACCAGGCGGTGGATGAAAGGCTCCATGCAAAAAGTACATGTGGGTGGGTGGGTGGGGAGGGGCTCAGCTTCTTGTCTCTTGCTATTTCTTTGTTTTCCAGACAAAGTTTCAAAACTTACTCAGGAATCAAAGAATCAAGACCAAGGAAATGGAAAAGTAGCATATAAGATGCTCACAGGGATAAGAAATGCTATTTTAGTATCCTGTATATGTAGGCTTGGAAGGATTAGACTTTTTACCCATAAACAGCAGTAAATGTCAATTTCACCATATACACACAAAGCAAAAAAATATTTCCATTAATAATTATCAAAATTTGGAGAAGACAGTCAAAGAAAAACACCGTTGGAGGACTTATTAGAGTGTGGTTTTAAGATATATACTTTGTGTATTTTGACATGCGATGTTGACAATTTGTGTTTTAAAGGGTATAAATCTTTAACTTTTTGAAGCTCAATGTCTACTTACGTTAAATAATTTCTGTGTAATCCCCCTGGGTGTCTCATACCCCCAACAGCTTCCCGCAACTATGAAAATTAAAATTGATAATCTTTTTTAAAAAAGCTTAAAACAAACAATATTATATATCAATATTATTTAAAAATAGAATTTGCCAAGCCTTTGTATATGATAAAGATGTCCCTACAGGACATTATACATTATATAATGTATTATATTATACATACTATTATACATTATATCTATTATACATACTACATGCCCAATGGAAGAGCCTCTATTAATACTGGTAAATAGTATCAATGGTCAATGAGGGTCTGGCTGGAGAATCTTGCCTGCATGCTCGGGGTTCTACTGATCGCCATATTTGGGGTCGGGAAGGAATTTTCCTCCAGGGTAGATTGGCAGAGGCCCTGGAGGTTTTTCGCCTTCCTCCACAGCATGGGGCAGGGGTCGCTAGCTGGAGGATTCTCTGCTACTTGAAGTCTCTAAACCACAGGATTTGGGGACTTCAACAGCAGAGTCAAGGGAAAGGGTCGGGACAGCTTTGTGGCCTGCATCATGCGGGAGGTCAGACTAGATGATCATAATGGTCCCTTCTGACCTTAAAGTCTATGAGTCTATGAGAATACTGAGTATTTAAATGTACAAAAGTCAGGAATTACACACTCTCAGTTCCCGCTGCAACTGTAACTTGGCCCCTGTGCAAAGATGTAAGATTTTGTGTTTTGTTGTGGATGCTGTCACAGCTATGAGTTAGTATGTACACCATTTGGAGAAGGAGGGTGAGTTAACAGTGCTGTGGGAACAGTAACTTTGAATTTCCTGACTTTGGGGCATTTAAATTCTCAGTCATATTGTTGCACTAACTTAGTTGTTGGTACTGAATTTCCTTGTTTTTCCCTTCTTGAGAGGCTCCAAAGGAGAGACAGATATGAATGCCTATTTCAGCAGAAGAGTCAAATGTGAATTTGGATGTATGTGTAATCTGACATTAAAAATGCATTATGTCTAATCATTTAAACATAAACTGTGCTTCTAGCTACATGCAGGCTCTTATGTAAAGTAGTACACTTTGGTATATTCACAGAGCCCATTTTTCATAAAGCCTGGGAATTCAGGACTGACTAAGAAGAGTATACCCACATGTGTAATCACTGTGAAATCAAACTCACAACCTCCACTCCTTAAGCACAGGCCTCAACCACTTGAGTTAAAAGAAAATTTGCCTTAGCAGCAATTAAAACAGAAGTACTGTGCTGAAGCTGGAAGGGCAGGATTAACATAGAAACTTGTATTCATAATTAGCTGTATGGTAGTGGGTCAAGGATTGTGGGGGGTCTGTAGAAACACAGAGGAAGGCACAGTTCAGGCTTGGAGGAATTTACAATTTAAACAGACAAGGCAGACAAAGTAAGGATTCAGGAGTGAGCTGGGGGTGATGGAGGGAAACAGTCACCATAATAGATTTTCCATATCCCTCCACTTGTAGAGCCAGGTACAGCTATTAAAATGTTTAAAGCCTCTGAAATAGCTTCTTGTAACATTGAAATATGTTCTAGCTCAGTCAGAAGTTCTGCAGGAATTACAGGATGAAATTTTCTGTGTTATACAGGTCAGACTAGATCATAATGGTCCCTGTTCTGGCCTTAAAATCTATTCATTTTATAAATAAAGCCCTACTTAATTTGCAATATTGCGGAAATTAAAGATCCCACAATATTAGGCTTCCACTGCAATTTTGTCAGCCAAGAGGCTGACAGCGGGAGCCTGCCATGCGCGGGGCCACCAGCCGCCGGGGCTCTTGCTCTCAGCCCCGGGCGTCTGGTGGCCAGGGCTCCCGCTGCAAGCCCCACGCAAGGTTGGGCTCCTGCTGTCAATCCCGGGCAGCTAGCGGCTGGGGCTCCCACTGTTAGTCCCGGGCATTAATAACTGCAATATAGTTACAGCAAAATGTCTGGTTACCAAAAAAAAAATTAGCAGGCATAGCATAGTACTTGAGTGTTTATATTGTTCCAGCAAATTTTTCTTAAACAAATAGGCCTTCTCTGGCTTTTCCGAATTACGGCAATTAATAAGGTCCATTATTACTTTCCTGCAATTTTCCATGTCTTGTCCACAACTCAGCCGCAATTATTTGCCAATCATCCCCCAATTCAAGTAGGGCCTTATTTATAAATCAGCTCACTCACAACCATTACAGCAAGATATAAATGCTACATGTATCACTGCAAAGCCTGGAATTTTAGCTCTCCGCTGACCCACAGCCTATGCTCACAGCCTGGCCGGTTTGCCAGATGAATCGTATCTTGAACATGTTATTGGTCCAGTACTGAATGTAGCCTGTCCTGGACCTCAGACCAGGGTGATTTGCAGTCCATAATTTCACCTGATTTGGATTTGGAGAAAATGACATAACTGTGTAACAGTTGTTTTTCTATTTGCCTTTTTTTTTAAATGGTGGGGATATTGGATATGGTCCTGGTCATGTTGGATTAGTGATTAGATGGACACCATTGGAAGTCAGAGGTACAAAACAAATGCAGTTTATCACATGGCTAAGTAAATAAGAAGTTTACGCTCAGGAAGCATGAATACAGATAGTGCTAGGCTCTGTGTGCTGTTCAAGGTTCAGTCTTTCAGATAACTTCAAACGCCAAGAACATAACCACTTACAATTAAAGAACTTCTAGCACGTTTCACTGCAGTTGGAGAATTAAACCCTGTGTCCTAGCCAAATTCCGCCTCCAGTAACCACATAGTTTCGTTAAGTCCCCTCTGCAGATTCAGTTGGTATGCACTCTTTCACTTCTTGTCAAACTTATACACTGTGATGGCACCCCAGAAGGCAAGTAATGGAGTCCTCAACATACATGATCACATTCATTGTTCAGCTTCCACTTAATAATCCTCCTGGAGTGGGGTGGGTGACTAACGAGGAGGTGCCCCCTTTTGACTGCACCTGGGGATTAGCTCTACACAGTCTGATGCCCCTCTTCTTTCAGCCACTCACACCACAGCCCCTCTTGCTCTCTAGGAGTCACAGTGCTTCCTCTTCGTGCTATGGCCCTCTGGCCTGGACACTAAAGAGTTTTCCCCTTCCGGGGTATAAAAGTCCCACTGAACCAGTTGTCCAGGTGTCAGTTCAGGCAGTCCTCCGATTAAAGATTATGCCACTTTTCCAGTGGCAGGTAGGAGAGCCTGGGCCTGCCCACTACTCTGGGTTCCAGCCCAGTGGCAGTACAATCAGCAGCCAAGGCCTACACCATCTCAATTCTTTACTGCCATTTCCCTGGGCTTCCTTCTACCCCATCCTCTGTAGGATCTCTCCTCTACCACCCTTCTGGGTAAACCCCTTCCCTCCGGGTGAGGATCCCAGGGCTTTTGCTGCCCTTGCATTTTCTCCTTCTCTCCTCACTAGACCCTGGACAGTGACAGCAGACCTCCACACTGCAGCCCCTTCATAGCTGGAGTGGGATGAACACCTCATCACAGAGACACAGTGACTCCACTGCACAAAGTGCTGGGCCAAAACACCCAGATGATACACTTATTCACAGCACCTTCACAGCAGCTCCTCTGAGAACTTCCAGGTGAATTTCAGACATTCCCTCCCCAAAGAGGGCAGCAGATGTATTTCTGTTATAGGTGTGCTAATCAGAATGGAGGCAGGTGTGCAAATCAGAATGGAGGCAGAGATCTTGGAAAGGCTTTGGGCACTTTTAGGTGGTATTATTTAAAAGCCACAGTAACTAAATTTATATTCTATAAATAAAACACGGAGATGTCTCTTCCCTACCTTCCATGCAGGAGTTGCACCTGCTACAAAGAGTATTGCAACAAACATGTCAGACATACTGACAAAACAAGTAGAGGTTTGTTTTTCTCCCTGCTCTGTATTGCAAGGCCATGTTCTTTATTCCTGCTGTTCTGATATTTATCTTTGCCTTTCTTCTCAATCTTCTCCCTCAAGCCAGAGGCTTGTCTGCTGTCTCTTCATGTTGGATACGTGCAAATTTGTTTGGTTTAAAGGTCAGTCATAGCTTGTTTGTACATGGTCTGTCTCTGATGCAGAAGCCCTTTACTACAAGATGAGGAAGAGTCCTGGATACAGGAATTACAGGCCTCAACTGGGTGAAGGTGGAAGCGATCAGACCCACTTGTGTCCCATGAAATGCCACCAAGTGACTATAGCCTCTTTCATCCAAGGATCTCCAGGTGCTTTATTAATTACTGCTGCCTTTTGAAACCACCCACAGCCACAAGATCTGGCACTACCCACACATTGAGGCTACGTCTATACAACACACCACTAGCAGCAGTGTGTAGCTTATGTGTAGCTACACATCGCAGCAAAAAGCAGGTTGCATCCACACTGCAGTGTGTAGCTACACAGGTCAATGAAAGGCTCTTGCTGGGGAGACGCATTGGGGCAAGACAGCCTTTCCCCGCTGCGTCCCCCCTGCCAGAGCCTTTTCTTACTACAGGGAAAGGCTCCAGTAATGGGGAGCTGGCAGAGTCTTTCCTCACTGCTGGAACCTCTCCCTGTAGCAGGGAAAGGTTCCAGGAGCACGGAGCCAACAGGGCCTTTCCCCACTGCCAGTCTTTTCCTGTGGCAGGGAAAGGCCCACCAGCAAGGATGCAGCAGTATACTGCAGTGCTAAAAACAGCAGTGTAGATGGGGAAGCAGAGAACCATGTAGGGTATAGACTCAGGTACATACCCATAAGCTTCAGGCACATCTTTACTCACCTAAGCCGTTCCTCACAGTCTACACAGCTATTTATACATGATCTACACTGCTATTTATACACACCAGCTATGTGTGTACGTACACTACGTACTGCCAAAAGAAGCATGCAGTGTAGACATAACCCATGTCTCCTGGCACCCTGAAAGGCAGGATTTCAATATCAGCCCTATTTTATAGAGGGGGAACTGAAGCACATAGAGGTTAAGGCACACATTTTCAAAAGCACCTAAGTGACTTAGGAATTAAAATCCTATTTTCAACAGTGACATAGAAGCCTTAGGTACCCAAGTGCCTAAATCATTTAGAAGCCTTGGAAAATGTTACCCTCAGTAACTTGCCCAAGGCAACACAGTGAATCATTGGTAGAGGCTAGGAACAGAATCCAGGAATCCTGAGTTCCAGTTTACCAGTTCTTTTACCAGTGCCAAAACAGTCAGTTTGACATAAAGGCCAATGAACATGCCTTAAAAAAATTTAACAAAAAGAAATAAATATAAAAATGTTGTTAGGTTACATTACTGAAGGCATGCACTATTTATCAGCCTAAAGGTTACAAATACATTTTTTAATAAACTGGCTGGGGTCTATGTCACCATTGCCTTCGTTCCATCAAGTACCGCACTGCTTAACTGTGTACTGTAGGTCCTATACTGCTAACAGAAAATAGAGATTCTCCTTTAGCTCAAGTGGCAGGGACCTGCACTTTTAAAACTAGAGAACTGAGTTCATCCCCACTGACACAGTGAAGTTGCCAGTGGACACATTGGCCACACTGTTCAATTATTAGGAGGCCACCACTCTGTCCACGAGTTGACAACTGGTTCCTCCTTCAGACAACTGCCAAGACCCCCATTCAGAATTCCACATTTCCCTGGGCATCACTAACAGCCAAGGCAACCTCAGGCACACAGCTCCTTGGCCCACATTAGATGCTATGAGGAAGGATGTTAACTACTGTCACCAGAGGAAGATACAGAATCCTGGATTTGGAGACAGGTAAAAAGCAAGTAATAAAATAAGATTAAATGTCTCAGGCCAATCCTTCATGTACATGCTTCTGTCCCCAACTAGGGTGTGTGCCACAGCATCCATTCTTATCCTCTCTCCCTTCCCCCATCCCCAATCCCCAATTGCTGGTGTAGCCCATGTTTTTCCACTCCTAAATCTCTCCCCGTTCCTCCTTCCCTACAGATGGTACATAGCTGCAACCAGCAGACCATATTCATTCCTGCATTTTTTTTAATCCCCATCAATGCAGACTAAAAATGGGCGTTGCATTTAACAGAACATAATCTGGGCCGAGTCTGGGTACATTATTTCCCCTGGTTATTGATGGCCTTTCATAACTCACTCAGGGCTCTGCTCCACTCTGCCATTTGTGAGTTACAAGATCATCAATAACCAGTGGAAATGATATACCTAGAGAGGGACCTGGTGTAAAATCACGCTCCCTGAATACATACTGCATAATTACCAGTGTAGTCCTGGGCAAAACACAGCAGAGAACAGATTATAAATACCAGCAGAAGTGACACCCACGCAGGAGTAAGACATGTGGTTCTTTTTTTAAGTTAATATTTTCTCTCAAGAACACAATGCTACTTTCTTCTTCCATGTCAAATGTTTAGAAGTGACTCTATGTCCTGTATAATTAGACACAGCCTTGGAGCAACCACACAGACATTTCCTTGCAAGGCCCTGCTGCTGTTCATTAATAGCTCCCGCGGCTCCTGATGGAACCCCTAGAGAGAGACACACTTTATAGCCTTGCTATCACTCTGGGGTCTGTTTGTCAAACACAATAGGCACCCCTACCTATTAACAGATGTTTGAAGACTTGGTTACTGTGATAGATTATCAATAGATTGTAAGTAGCACACCATTAGAGTGACCCCCACTTGACCCAATGCAAAATATAAAAGACAACTGTGTACAATACCCAGCCACCTTGTACTTAGTCATGGCCTGACTCAAACACAGTTCAAAGGCCGTTTTCCTGGGACAAGTTGTTGGGGAAATTCTAGATGGTTACATGGCACTTTGGGGCTCATGCTGCCAGTTTCCCAGTTTAGCCACTGAAACGCAAGTTGGCAAGCCAGCCTTAGGTTTAACAGCTTATATTTTGTCAGCAACCAGAAGTTTTTCCACCAAAGTCTGCAATGATGTTCACAGGCTTTGCTGTAGTGAATGGTGGAGTCTCCCTGAACGATCCTCCTCCTCCGAAGACATATCAGGGTTCTCGTGTGGAGGATTTACTGCCTTGGCTAGAGGACAAGATAGGTAAAAGAAGACAAAAGAATCATGAAAAAGGGGCAAAGTCCTGGCTCCAATGAAGACAATAGGAGTTTTCAACTTTAGTGGAGCCAGGATTTTACCTTAGATTTTTATTAGATGCCCTGAAGAAGAGGGTACTTTACAGTCAAGATCACTATTGTACCCTAAAGGCAGGATTTTACACAACTCTTGTTCTGCTGGCAAATTAGCATTTCTCAAAGATGTTCTAACGCCCTCACTAATCCTGCAGAGATTTTTCTTGAATGGACAGAGTGCCTGGATTGTCTGTGCTATTCTAGAGTAACAGCATAAGAATTACCATACCAGGATAGATTTTCCACCCATCCAGTCCACCTTCCTGCCTCCTGGCTAGGCTGGCAGAGAACAACTGTCCAACTGGGAATGTCCTTCTCAGACAGGTTCCTTTAGACAAAGGCACAAAGTCCCAGTAATTCTGCTAGCTCTCTAATACTAGTCTGTGGAGGGGAATTTCATCTCAATTCCGGCTGCTGTCAATTTGTGCCCAGTCCCATATGGTTTTTGTGCCTCTTGCACCCTCCGTTCATTCTATCTGGGAAGAGTGCTAACACCATGCTACAGGTTACCTCCTTTTCAGAGCCACCCAATTTGCCTATGTGCTCGGCCTGTGGGTTATTAGGAGCATTGGATCCAATGGCACCTTCAGCAAAGGATAAGTTGAAGTCCTATATGTTTTATGCCACTTTTAGTATGGTTATAAAAAGGTGCTGTATAAATATGGGTTGTGTGTGTTATCATACTGTATAAAGAGAGGAGATTCCTGAGAGAGGTGGAGCATCTACAACCAGGAATGGTAGACAATGGCATCCTGACACCTGGGGAGGATTTTCAGGGAGAAGGTGGTGCCAAAAATCTCCTGATTGGGCACCACAGCTAGTTGGAGTCATAGTCCTCTTGCCATTTCAGAGCGTTTTCAACAGGATATTACACTGGCAATGCTGGTGGATGGCTAACCCTATCCTGCTGCCATCAGCTGATTATATGCTGAATTTTTATTTCAATGTATCCATTTTAAGACATGGTGCCTTTACATTGCATTGTTTGGCCTCCTCCCTCCTATGTTCCAGGACAGGAGAGTAAGAGCAGAGCCCGACAGGCATTTTCTATTGCATTTAGGGTCTTCTCTCGTATTTTTCCTTACTCTTTCAAACCAAATAGGGCACAAAGAGAAATTAAAGCCTTGCAAGTGCCCTATCTTCTCCATATCATCCTGTCAGCGTATCTGACCTCTGCCCTACAGGGATCTCCTATGCAGGCAAAAAGGAAGTTCTGTCTCCACGACTTATGCAGTTCTTGGGTTCTCAGAGATAACAAACTTAGGGAACAATTAGCGTTAATCGGGGGCACTTTTATAGTAAGGATGTTTCTCAGATCATGAAGAGCTGCTTTTTCCCCAGAGGTATCACAGATACATCCAGAGAAGCATTCCCATGAGAACTTTGCAGGCTTTTCCAACTGTATTGCCTATTTTCTCATCTGCAGACTGAAGTCCCCTTGCAGAGACATTCATCTGAGAATTAACTTATTAATAGCTCCCCACAATGGGAGATGGGTCGATACGAGACCTTTGGCAGATGGGAGCCACTGATCAATAATTACTCTTCTATTAAATGGTCCTTCTCTTGTGCTGGCAGAGACCCCTCCCCTCATACACAGCTGCAACATTAATCTTTACAGCTCAAGGATTAAAGGAGGACACACAACAGAGGTGTTTCAAGGAAGCAGTGAGGAGTAGTATGATGGAATGCACCCCTATATTCATACCCTGCATACCATTGTAATAATCTTTGTACAAAATATGCCTTGTTAAGATACTATTTGAAAACTAATAACTCACTGGTCAACAATATCATGATTAGGGTCCTACCAAATTCATGGTCCATTTTGGTCACTTTCATGGTCAAAGGAGTTTAAAAATTGTAAATTTCATGATTTCAGCTATTTAAATCTGAAATTTCACGATGTTGTAACTATAGGGGTCCTGACCCAAAAAAGAGTTGTGAGGGGGTCACAAGGTTATTGTTGGAGGTTGCAGTACTCCTACCCTTACTTCTGTGCTGCTGCTGGTGGCAGCTGCCGTCAGAGCTGGGCAGCTGGAGTGCGGCAGCTGCTGGTCAGGAGTCCAGCTCTGAAGTCAGAGCTGCCACCAGCAGCAGCGCAGAAGTAAGGATGGCATGGTATGGTATTGCCACCATTACTTCTGTGCTGCTGCCTGCAGAGCTGGGCCTTCAGTCAGCCACCACCCTCCGGCCACCCAACTCTGAAGGCAGCAACGCAGAAATAAGGGTGGCATGGTATGGTATTGCCACGCTACTTCTGTGCTGCTGCGGGCAGGATGCTGCCTTCAGAGCTGGGCGCCTGGCCACCAGCCGCCGCTCTCCAGATGCCCAGCTCTGAAGGCAGCACAGAAGTAAGGGTGCCAATACCATGACCCCCCCCTAAAATAACCTTGTGACCACCCTGCAACTTCCTTTTGGGTCAGGACCCCCAATTTGAGGAGGAGAGTGTCTTCCAGGAGATGAAAGGCTCTGGGAATCTAGGGAAACCCACCAAAAGCAGATGGGGGCAAGAGGAGAAAGATGTTAGCAGCGATGGGGTCTTAACCAGTATACACGTGGCTAGAATTGTGTGAGCAAAACAGCAGCAGAGCCATGCAAAGGTCAAGTTCTCTGGTCCAAAATAAGACATGTTGGCTTGCTTGTGTTGATTGGAGACTCTAGGTACCTGGCTAACTGACGCACCCCAAACCTCATCTGCAGCCCCCGTCCCCTGGTTCTATTCCATTGTAGGGCTCCCCACCCAATTCCACCAAAGCACCTCGATCCTGACCCACAACATCCCTTTCTATTCCAGTCCATTCACCTCTCCTGAGCAGAGACCACCAGTCAAACTAAACGGTGAGGTGCCTTGTGATGGTGGGGGGAAGCCAACAAGGGCCTAGCTTAAGATCAGAACGCTTATTCTGCTTGGGACTGCAGCTCAACTTTAACCCAAGTCTTCAGAAGGGACAAGCATGTGCACAAATCAAATAAGTCCTTTAGAGCTTTAACCAAATGACAAAGATCAGCAGAAGGAAACTGGCTTTAGCTGCTGGAACAGATCAAGCACTGCAAACATCACTCAGGAGAAGGAGAAGCCCCTGCATTTGGAGGGTTTCCTGTGTCCTTTTTTGGACGAGCATTCCCTAGCTGCAGGGAATCTGATGTAGTGATGCCTGGGACCATACCATTGGCTTCTCCCCTTGACTCTCCACATGCTGCATCTCCAGGCACTGCAAGCACAATCATAGGTTTTCTTCCCAGGAAGCCTGACCTCTCTACTCCCATCAAGTGCCAATTGGCTGAGTCCTGGGAAGAGAGCACCTCAATGCAGCAGAGGGTCCTTCTTGCTTTGCTTTATGCCTAGAGAGCGGGGTGTCAGGGGTTCTCAGGAGAGAAGACAGTGCTACAAGCACCTCCATATAGAATCCATTTAGCTTAAGGGAGAAACACAGTGACCAAAGAACAACATGACCAAAAGCTCCTAGCTCAGCCTTCCTTTAGACGTCTTAACCCACACCATACGCCAGCAGATGTTACCATGTGGACATCCAGAAGAGTTAAGATGAATCCAGTCTTCCCAAAGCTTCTCAAACAAAGAAAAACACTCACCTGAGGCCAAACTTCAACCTTCACCATCAATTAGCAAAATACAAATACCTGATTTGGTGGTGGAGATACACTCCTTGTCCCATCTTTTGTCCGATGTTTATTTAAAACAAAAAGCCGCCATCTTGATGCGTCAACTAAAAAAACAGTATGTGAGCTCCCCCTGCTGAGCTGCAATGAGCGCTAGAAACCTACACATTCCTAAGTTAAGCACATTCCTGCCACAGTCCTGCTGGTTTCTGCTTGGGTAGAAATACAAGGAAGTGGGAGGCAGAGGGGGAAGAGAAGAGGGAGGGAAATCAAACCACATCCGTTAAATAATAGAACCAAAAAAGTCAGTGGAGAAGTTGATAATCATCATTTCCATTCTCCATGGAACTAGATTGTCAAAGGTGCCCTGGGTGGCCCCACTTACTACTCAGCACCCATGATCACACCAGCAAGACTTAGCCAACAAAACCACTATGTATGACCGAGACCTCTTGGAATGGGAGCCATTGGAAATGGCATCCGTCCTCCCAGCCTCAGCATCTAAAAATGAGGCATTAGACAGGTGAACACTGCTCATAAACAGCAGCAACCGCAACACCCCTGTGTGACAAGGAGGCTGGAGCAGTGCCGAGGAGCTGCATTCCTGAAGGGGAGTCTCACCCCATACTTTGTAGCTGGAAGGAAGGTCACACCCCTATCAGGAGGTAAGAGGTGAAGATGAGGATCTCCACAGGATATTCCCTGACCCCAAAATTGAAAAGGAATCTATCAAACCGAAAACTGGAGTTGGCCAGAATTTTCCATCAAAATGATTTTTCAATACTTAATTTTTCCCGAGAATGTATCAGTGTTTACTACCACAACAACAAAAATGGGTAAAAATCAGTGCAAAAAATTATTAATAATTTTTCTGGGTAAATATCGGGGTTTATTTGGTGGATAGAAAGACCGGGGGGGAAAGTATTCCATAGATTAATGCTCTGAATTTCATTCATTAGTGTGGTTTGCTGCAGAACTAAAACAGAACTCAAAACAGAAGGCCACCTCTAAGTTTAAGAAAACAATATATCTCTAATCCCCAAATAAAACTTTTCATTTGAATAAACAGTTTACTGTTTCAGACTTAGAACTATTCACCTATAAATATTTACATTTAATACCAGCACATACACTCAACTTCAACCTTTTCTCCTGTTTTTTTTTTTAACTTTCGAATGCTTCCTTGTGTTCTGAAACATTCTGATACAGATTTTCATTTTCTTCCCATTTTAGTGTGTCAAATCTTTAAACTGTTATCTGCTAACAGCCTGAAATGTGTACATGGTGGGCATGAGATTCATCAGTACATTCAGATGCGCACGTACTTCAGAGTTTGTGTGCATGCCTGTTCGTTTATTGTGTGTATCTTCTAGACCAGGGGTCCCCAACGCAGTGCCCGCGGGCACCATGGCACCCACCGGGGCGTCTAAGTGCGCCCACATACTGGCCGGCGGACGAGCATCCGCCGAAATGCCACCAAGAAGCAGCATCATCCAGAGGTGTTGCCGCTGAAATGCTGCCAATTTTTCGATGGCATTTCGGCGGCAACACCTCTGGAGGACGCTGCTTGTCGGCGGCAACGCCTATTGACATTGCCGCTTGTCGGCGGCATTTTGACCGATGCTCGTCCGCCACCATGGTCCTCTGTGGATCGTTGTCTGGCACCCGCCAGACAAAAAAGTTTGGGGTCCACTGTTCTAGACTAATACATAGCCTTACTTCAACAGGCAGCTTTGCATATACACACAGATTAATCTTAATACATATATCTGACGCAATATATTGTATTTTGCTAAGTTCTTTTTTTATATAATTGAATGATACAAAAGTAGGGTGAAAATTGGAAAAAAATTAATAATACTTTTTGTAAAACCCAGGAAATTTTCTGTAAAAATTCATTTAGCCTGAAAACGAAGCGCTTAATCATGCAAAATGTAATCTAGCCAGGAAGCCTCACTCATAGGGGAGAATGAAGGCACAGACTTCCAAACTACAACATCCATAAGGCATTGTGTCACAATAGTGAAGTGCACTTTAAAGTTGAAATGACTCTAAATGAAGCATTTTGGGTCAGTTCAACAAATAAAAACCTTTCCATTAAAAACGCTTCAATATTTCATTTTGATCAAAAATGTCAAAATGAGATGTTCCAACATTTCCAATCAAAATGTTTCAGAATATTTAGTTCTGCAAAAAAATTTTATATTTCACTTTTCATCCTGATTCAGGACAAAAAAATGCTGAAATCCATCCCTAGGGATGGAAATTCTGAATTTTGTTCAGGTCTGCTGATAACCTTCTTGCATTGCAATATGAGCAGTAATGTGATCCAGTGGTTAGATGGGGAGAGAATCGAACTCAGGACTCATGAGTTCTATTCCCAGCCATGCTGCTGACTCCCCGTGTGCCTCTGGGCAAATCACTTTGCCTTTCTAGGCCTCACTTTCCTGAATGTGTAACAACACTTACCTAACTCCCCAGAGAGGTCTGTGTGGTTTAAGTTATTCAAGTAAGTAAAGTCCCTTGAGCTGCTCAGATAAGGAGGAGAGCAGATGGACAGAGCAATGTAGTTTTAAATAGACCTGTTACAATTAAAGTATTTTTTTAAGGAAAGAGTCCTCCTCCCTTTGCTTTTCCTATGTCCAAATTATGCACAGAGCAACACGTATAACCCACACAGTCGTCTGGATTCTCTTTGCCCTGCATTCCAGGCTGGGAAGGAGATTTCATTTCCCACCCCTAGTCCAGTGCCTCAGACTGGAACAAGAACGCCTCTACCACCTCCATCTCCACCTCTTCACCAGAGTCAACATGCATTAGTAACTTGCAGCAAGTGCAGAGTCAGTGAGAGAGAGTTGCCAGTGTCACATCAAACTAAGAAAGAAAAGCTCTTCTGAGCAAGAACTACTCCCTCATTGCAGAGAGAAGGGAGGAAGGATGTGGCCATATAATTACAAATTCTAGCCCCAGGCTAGTCATTTTAAAAAATGCTTTGGGTATCCTCCCCCCCTTATCCAGTTAAGAGCAATTAGGGACTCCGAAACAGAATTAAAAAGAGGTAAACGAGCCATTTGAATCCAGAATGGTAGTGAGAGGAGTCATTGGGAGTCCCCACACTGACTATGGCTCCCCTAGGGAGGAGAGAAGGAAGAGCCCGTGCAGCCAGCCCAAGGGGAGAAGAAAAAAATACCATAGAAGCCTGCTGCAGAGCCCCACAGTAGGAGGAGAGAGAGTGAAGTAATAAGAACACTACCTGGTCTCTGTTTCTGGCTGACCCAATGAAGTCACCACTTAGCATCCATCCTCTGTCTCCCCATCCCACTGCTGCAGGTTGGGTCCCTGCTAGAATTGCAGGGAATGGTTAGACGGTTAAGTTAGATCCTGCTAGCCACTAATACAGGGGTCGGCAACCTTTCAGAAGCGGTGTGCTGAGTCTTCATTTATTCACTCTAACTGAAGGTTTCGCGTGCCAGTAATACATTTTAATGTTTTTAGAAGGTCTCTTTCTATAAGTCTATAATATAAAACTAAACTATTGTTGTATGTAAGTAAATAAGGTTTTTAAAATGTTTAAGAAGCTTCATTTAAAATTAAATTAAAATGCAGAGCCCCCCGGACCGGTGGCCAGGACCGGGGTAGCATGAGTGCCACTGAAAATCAGCTCGTGTGCCGCCTTTGGCACGCATGCCATCGGTTGCCTACCCCTCAGTTAGATGGAGGGAAGATCAGCAGCAGGAAGGAATGTTCTCCCTTATCGCACACAAACTTGCATGTTTATCCCATGTCCTTACAACTCCTATCCAAGTAGGAGGGCTGGGCTGGGCTGAGCTGAGCGGTATAGTACTCATGGCAAAGGACTGGGAGTCAAGTTTCCTGGATTCTATTCCCAGTATGATTCTCTCAAAGTAACACAAGTAAGGCCATTCCACTTCTTCATACTTCAGTTTCCCCCTTTGTGAAAGGCCGGGCTTCGAGAGTGTGTAAAAGGTGGGAGGAGCAAAGGGGATAGATAATCCTGGCACAGAGCAGAGCACTGACCTGTAGCTTTTACCAAACACATGAACTCAATGATACGATTGAACACTCTCAGTCTTCACCCTAGGGACATCTCTAGTTTGCTGGGTCAGAGAGTTTACCCCCAGACTGCCTTCCCCATAAGTCCCAACTGTCGCATGTAAGGCTTGAGGTAAAAAAAACAAACATGTGATTCAAAAATAAACAAAGAACTAACGTATGCATCTTACAATGCTGCACACATCCTATTCATAGATCACTCAAGCCCCAATCCCCACCATGCATTTATTATTAATCTGTCTGTTATTATAGATAAGGCCCTGTGTGTGTGGGGGGAGGGAAATCACAATTTTTTGTTAAAAACATTTCACAGCAGCATCAGGGTTGAAAGTTGGAATTTCAGGGGCTATGCACAGTCGCTGAGTCCCCCCCCCGAACTGCTGTGATTTTTCCAACAGCGGGGAGGCAGAAGCAGGCATCCCCGCTTCTGCCGCCCTGCTGAGGCCATGGCTGCTCATGGGGGCTAGCGGGCCAATCCCATCCCAGAGGAGGGCAAGGAGGTGGCATTCCAGTCCTATTCTTGGGAGAGAGTCTCACCACATGGTGCTGGCCAGTGCAGCAGTGATTGGGGCCCAGCACACCCTGCACTCAGCTCCCGCCCAGGCCATTGCTGCTGCTGCTTCCAGTCCGGATGGCAGGGAGACAGAGCGGCACTGACTACATGGCAATGAAGAGCCTCAGCCTGACCTACCCCCAACAGCCCCCAGAAGGCCTGGACCAACACTGTAGTGCGGTCTGGCGAGGGGCTGAGACCAGACTCCATCTCTGCCACCCCAGTCTCCCCACTGGGACAGGGCCTCCCTCTTACACCTGCTCACATTCCCGTCTCAGCTCTTGCAGCATCTGCCCCAGGCCTGCCAGAGGCTGCTGTGGGGTGGGCAGGGCCAGGGCCGACTCCAGGGTTTTGGCCGCCCCAAGCAGCCAAAAAAAAAAAAAAAAAAAAGCCGCGATCGCAATCTGTGGCGGC
Source organism: Trachemys scripta elegans (assembly GCF_013100865.1). NCBI lineage: Eukaryota > Metazoa > Chordata > Testudines > Emydidae > Trachemys > Trachemys scripta. The sequence continues at coordinate 39,889,212 of NC_048301.1, forward strand.
AATTCGGCGGAAGGTCCTTCGCTCCGAGCGGGAGTGAGGGACCATCCGCCGAATTGCCACCGAATAGCTGGACCTGCCGCCCCTCTCAGGAGTGGCCACCCCAAGCACCTGCTTGCCAAGCTGGTGCCTGGAGCCGGTCCTGGGCAGGGCCATGGTTCCCAGCCTGCTCCCCCAGCCCATCCCCACCCACACACCCTACCTCTCCCCAGAATAGGACCAGCCTGCCACCTCTCCACACCTCTGGGATGGGACCAGCCTGCTAACCCTCCCCATCCCCATGAGCAGTTGCAAAGCCTCAGCAGGGAGGCAGAACCAGGGATGCCTGTTTCCAGCTCCTCACTGTTGGAAACATCATGGTATTGGGCTAATTTCACAATTTCCACACCGTCCATGAAATCATGAGTAGAGAGGTGGTATCTCAGGGTTCTTCCCTGGCAAGTTTGGAAGTACTAAGAGCAAGTTCCTGAATTTCAGCAGATCTTAACATTAAGATTTCAGGCACATGAAGCAAAAACACCAAATATACATTTAAAAACCAAACCAAACCAGGAAGCCTACTTGTTATTTGTCTTGAATTCTAAAATAAGTTCTCAGTAGCAAATTATGTTCTATTAAAGGGAAACCGGCAACTTAAAAAAGATCACACTTCTATTTGAAAAAAAATTACCTACCACTGTTACAAGCAACACTTACGATTACTAGAACTGAAAGATTAGAGGGGGGAAAATGCCTTCCCCACCCCCACCCCCCCACACACACTTGTTTACTGTGTGTATTTAACATAACTTTGTGTATAGATAGTTTCACCATTTTCCCTGTAGTCTATCACATTTTCACTGTTATTTGCTGGGTATAAGACCAATATAATACAAGAGAAAAACACATTTTCATATTTTTAAAACCACAGAATTGGCAGATGGGAACCAGAGGCAGTAACTTTTTTCTTTTTAAACTGACTAAATTGAACCTGATGGTAGTCCCTAAAACAAGAGACATGCACTGATATTCCTGGGCCTCAAATACATATGTATTTCCCATCAGACACAGAAACATATTACACATTCTACATTGTCAATATTGGTTGTGTTCCCTCCTGTTTTCCAAAAAAGTAGGTGCTCCCCTTCTCCATACTCTCTCTAATACAGCAACCTCACACTTCCATGACCAGCTCTCAATCTTCCAGCCCCACCCCCACTCCTCTCACACAAAGGTTCCAGAAACATAACTGTGTGGTTTTAGAATATTTTAGGCTAATTTTTATGTTAAACAGTTAATAAAAAACCTGAAACTTACGGTCTCTCCTTTGTTTTTGGTTTCTTCTCAAAAAAACTCTTTGCTCAACTCTTTCCTTTTTGGTCTCTATTCGATGTGTCTTTTCCCTATAGATAAGCCTTCCTCCCCTAGCAAACTATTCCCTTCTCTCCCCTTTCCAGCCCTCACCTCCAAGTCCTGACTCCTAGCTCTGTCCTCACCCTTGCATGTTGTACTGCCTATTTCCCTTTGCTGCCTGTCTAGACTCTTATGAGACACCCAGCACCAGGTGACAAAGTACCTCCCAAAGTGAGCTTGTAAAGCTCTGTTCAGATGGACACAACTGTAGAAGCTACTATTCTGTTCTGTTCCTCATTCACTCTATGTTGTTCTCTTCACTCCAGGCCTTTTTCCATCTCCTGCTCCTAACCCCTTTCCACAGTCTGTTCTCTCACCCAACACTTCCCAGTGTCCCTCAGCTTTTTGCCTCTTAGAGTCTATCTTGGGTCTCTTTCCCCATCAACCTATCCTTTGCCCCAGTGTATCCTCTGCACCCTCAGCCCCAACCATCCATCTTGTATCTAACCCCATCACCCAAGCCTCCTCAATGAATTCTCAAGCCCTTGAGCAAATCCTCAGCCTGCCCAGACTCCCTATTCATTTCCCTCCTCTGCCCTTCACTGAGCCCCTAGTACATTTTGTGCCCCATCATCTGAACCACTTTTTCTCCAATCTATACTCGGCCTCTTCTCGTACACTGTGAGGCAGCCAGCTGGGTGATATTGAGCAGCAGCTGCAAGGGAGACAGAGCAACTGGAACTCAGAGCTCCCTGCTTACATAGGGGGTGCCACCTCCTCCCTTTTGCAGCAGCACCCTGTGGCCTTCCTATAGCAACAGGCCTTCTCACTGAGAATGAGTCAGAAGAACCGAATGAAGCTTTGGTGGGCAAAGTAGCCTCAGTGTGAGGCTTAGATAAAGGTTGCAGTTGGTTATTTTGAGCAAACTGGTTCACTCATCCCTACTAATGACGTAAGGGGTGAAAGATTCAGCTGAGACTTCTTGGAGAAGCCAAGCGAGGATGCACTTCACTTCCCCAGGAAGAGAGAGAGCCAATCTCACAGTCTTTATCAGCAATCAAACCACAGAGGGGCTATTTACATCTCGAACCCCATGCATTTCTAGGAGACAATGCTGTGTAAGGAAATCCTGTAAATGGCAAAGTGACCCCTCACGTGGGCAGCCTTTACAGCAATCACATCCCAGGGAAAACAAAAGAAATAAGTCAGCAGCACCTGTTGTACTTTGCTGGGCATAGAGTTAGTGCATCACCAGGGACAAAGACTCCTATATGACGGGGAGGGATGGATCAAGAGTCTGGCACAAGACCATGTCTTTCTACTAAAGTTTGAGTGACCTATTCTCCCCACATCTCACTGTAAGAAGCTCCCAGAGTGATGTGTTACCCAGCCAGCCACAAGGGTGTGGAGGGAAAGAGGAAGGGGAGGACATACAGGCGGCCTGCGGTTCAGAGCTTTGAAAGCCTAAGGTCTCTGTAAACGCCAGAGTTAAAAGCTGAGGCAGCCTTCGGGATCGATTATGCATGCACGCCACTGAAAACACAGGCTGCTACAGTGCCAGAGCCCTGCTGGATAATTTATATGCTGGTGTTAGTATTCACAGAGCAGTGGGCAGAGTTCAAAGGAATGAGGTGGAGAATAGAAGTTTAAGACTTAGGCAAACACAGTGACAGCCAGCACGTGCCTCAGTGCTACCAGGGGCCTCACATGTTACAGGGAGCAGCTAGGAGACATTCTCTGAGCAGGAAGGCAACAGGTGCTTTGTCTGCCCAATTGGCAGGTGGGACAAAAGAACACTCAGAACCAGTGTATGTACTAATGTTCAAACATTAGGGATTGTGTGTGCATGTGACAGTGTGTCTGTTCATTTGGTCCTTGTGAAAATGTGGGTTGTTAGCTGGGCAGTGTGTGAGCTGTCTTTCTCCACAAAGTTTTGCGAATGTCCCTCCAAACATGATCCCATACTTGTCATGCACAGGGCCACATATGCACAGCTCTACCAAAACCCTTCAGTCCTGATCTGTAGCCCTTCTGCTATTCCTAGCCTGACAAGTACACCCCCACACCAACACAGCTCTGCTGAAGCCCCCCAGTCCTGGCCTACAGTCCCCCACTCTTCCCCAACAATATTATGTTAATGTGCTTTTCCTGAGCCAGTTATGCTCCAGATGCACTAGATTACATGGTGGTTTCTGCAACACAGACTAACACACATTAAAGACTAAGCTGAGACCTTCAAACTCCTTTCACTTGTGATTTTACCAAGATTTGATCCTAGGTCTTCAGAGAGGAAGGCCGGGGCATTAACTACCACTGGCCACCCAAACGTTGAACTCTATGCATTGGCCCAGCTTTATCACTGCCTGTGCCTCTCAGCCATCTGGTTATCAGGGGAGAAAGATGGGCAGACAGCAAGGTCATCAATTTACCCGTCCCTATGTCTGCACACGTTTTAGATTAGACACAACACAAACGGCATTAGAATAAGTACCAAGGGGTTGACTTCAGCAGAGATGAAGAGCAAAGGCTGTCTGCTCCCCCCCACCCATGAACTCCAGCACACGTACTGTCTGGTCTAGAGACGTACAGCAGTTGGGCCCATCATACACCACTACTGCACCTCTAACACAGCTAGTCAGTCTGCCACAGTGCAGGAAATGCAACCCTATGTATATGATGAAGAAAGAAGGGTCCAAGCCAGGTGCCGCCCTTTGCCAGTACTCTGAATCCTACGCATCCTATTCACCCAGGCACTGCCTTCACATCTCACCCTCATGTAATCAGAGGCCTTCCCTACAATCCCCTGCCACCACGGGCATCCCAGAATACACATGATCTGAAGGGACAGCCAAGCCTGCGCCACTTCTGAACTAGAGATGGGCCTAAATGAAAACCCACATGTCTGAATTCTGGAGACAGAACCAAACTGGGTATCATGTAAAGACTGCTGGAACCCCAGATTGTTAGTCCACCCACAAATCCGTGTCCCGCTCATCTGTTCTAACAGAATACAGTATCTGCAGGGATTTCTGGGGTGGGCTGGATTCAGTAACAGAAAACTGTCTCTGCTAGGGACCAGTTGAGGGCAGGTTTTGGAGAAGTGGTTTGCTATACTTGGCTCTAAGGACAGTTGCTAGAGCCACCTCTCCTCTCCACATTTCTATCGGGTCATTTTACAAAGCAGTATGTTTTTCCATGGAGCCTGGCAGACTCCCTCAGTGCTGAGTTTCTTTCATTTCACGAGTCTGTCTCCATATTCTGCAGATAAGACCATAGCTTTGGGACAATTACACTGTTTGACTTATACTTTGCATTAGGCTATGGCAGGGTCTCCCGAAGGAAAGTGGTGGCAGCCCTATTGCTTCTGATACTCAGAACGGGATTGGATAAAGCACTAGAAAACAGAGTGTAGGGAAACAATCTTGCACTGACCCCCGAAGTGAAGAATATAAATTAGAGGTGAGTAAATTCAGTCTAATGTCTATGATCCTTCAGGAGAAGAATTTAACCCCCTTCTCCTGAATTTTGGGACCCATTTCAGAGATGGGGAAACTGAGTTAGTGACCTGCCTCAAGTCACACAGCAAATCAGTGGCAGAGCTGGAAGAAGAGCTTGTCTCTCCTTCCCTATCCACTTGATTATACTGCCTTCCTTCTCAGCCCCGCCTGGAGTGGGGGGGAAAATGGAGATTTCAGGAAGAACAAAAGCTTGAACATAAGTGCATGAAAATATCTGGACAGGTACAAGAGAAAAGAGGCTTTAAAGCAGAAAGAGAGAAGTTGTTCTTGTTACATGGAAATGGATAGACCAGAATAATGGATTTAACATGGACAGAAACAAAAATTAAAGAGAACAAACAAACTTGAAATAGTAAATAAGTCAGATCAAGAACAGAAGCATTTTCCCAGTGTGACTTTGGAGAGATCAGAATCACTAGGCAGCTCTAAGAAATGGTTTTCTGAGTGGATTGTCCCTAGTAGATGCTAAGATCAGAGACTAAGAAGAGAAAAAAAAAACACTGAGCAGCACTACCTATCTGTCCCCTTCATTTTACAAATGAAGTTCAGAGGGACATGAAGGGCCCAAGACCACAAAAATACCAAGTGCCCTTAATGACTTGTCCCCAAGGGCACACAACAAGTCTGTGGTAGAACCAGGATTAGATCCCAAGATTCCTAACTCCCATTTCTAGCGCCCTCCCTTTAAGTCCCTTTTAGCACTAAAGGTCCGATAATTACATTAATTGGGGTCCGCTGGAGTAGAGGATTCCAGACAGCCACTCCCCAAAAAAGATTACCTAAATGGGTGCCCCATAAAACAGGGCCTTGATCTTACAGCTTGTGCTGTAAGTTTTAGACCATTTTAACACAAACGGTACCATGCTACTGAACATACAAGGTACGCCTTAACATTCCCTCAATCCCCACTAGGCTGCTAAAAGATGTCAGTGGCACAGCACATGTAAATAAGAGGAAAGCTGTGAACAGTAACATAGAGGTTAACAACAAGCACTTTCCTATCATGACTGTGGTTGGCAGGTAACATGACCATGTGATATTAGCTGAATCACAAGTGGCGGGGGGAGTATAAACAAAAAGCTTGGCATTGCCAGTCAAAACACTTTTCCAACAATGACCCACGGAAGAACAATTGAAGAACAAGAGAATTTATTGGTGATAGAGGTAAAAAGACAAAATAATTGTATAAGCATGGAACACGGTATACAGTCTATCACTGCCCAGAGAGGGATGTTCAACTATAACCAGAAACCAACAGAACAATTACAAAATCATTTGATCCTTTAGGAAATAATAATGTTCCATGTGTACCCAGGAGAGACATTCTTTAGGCACCTGAACATAAATACACCTCAAGTATTAAATGAAGTGGATAACACAGAAATCTAGTCACCATCCCATCATGAAGACCTTCCTTCCAAAAGCAAGTGGATTCTAGACCCAGCTTCAAAAAGGTGCTGTCACCAAGGCTTGGGAAGGGAGGGAGAGTGTTTCAGGCTGCAAAGGCACTGATATGGTCAGCAGCGTCCACAGACTCCAGGTTCTCTCACTGAGTTACAAGGAACTCAATATTCACCTGGAATGTCATCCAACTAGGCACTAGCCAAGATGATCTCCTGACACCTTGACTAGTGGTCTAGCATGCCCCAATCATATCAGCTGTTGTGATTACACAACAATTTATCCCCAGACATATTCATGTGCTGCAGAGTAGAATCCTAAGTCCTTCAACTCCAAAAAGCACAGGCCTCTATCAATCGAACTAAAGATGATGATCTCCCTATAGTAGTAATAAGTCCTTTATCCTTCCTGAAGGTCAGCCACTAGAGGGCAACATCACTCGAATACAAAGAATATAGAGTTGTCATAGTTAATTCTAGCAAAAATTCTGAAAGGAATATTGAATTTCATAGATTAGGACTCAAGCCACTCTCTAACTATTAGAGATCAGGATAAGACTTAATGGGGAGGGAGCAGATTATCCCACATGTGCCTACTGCGGGGTTCTCCACATTCCTCTCAAACATGTGGTACCGGCCACTGTCAGAGGGAGGATACCTGCCTGGATGGATCTCAGGTCTGATCCAGTCTGGCAATTCCTAAAGAGCCAGTACATTACAGAGAGACGCTAACTCTGGCATTTACACAACTCCTCTCATTCCAAGGAATCCTGAAGTATTTTACACATGCGCATGCACACACACATTGTGGAAATGCAGTCACCTCTAAGGTTGAACATGGCAGCTATTTAACAGTGCACAACGGCACTACACAACAAGTTTAAGGCAGCAAATGAAAATTGTAACAACTAATTTAAATGGTTGGGGTAACTATTAACCTGATTAAATTCCATTGTGGGTAACAACAATTTTTGTAGTGACAAGAGCTCTATAACGTCTCCCAAGATAATTTAGTTTCATGTCGCATGCAAGAGCGCTCCTCACAACATCCATGTAACTTTATGTGTGGGCACTGTAGTGGCTCACACAGAGGGAAACACAATCCCTACCGAATCACCTCCACCATTCCCTGCAGCACAGTGCCCCCAGCACAGTGAAGTCAGTCTGACTTAGAAGAAACAGCACCCCAGAATTACCAGTTTCAACACATTCAACATTTTCACTCATGCATGGCAATGGATAGACTTCTTCTCAGACACTACACCCTGCACCCTTTTCTCACTGACACCACATCACTCTAACTTATACGCTCCTCCACTTCCCGATCCTAAGACCCCTCTCTCCTCTCTTCCCAGTCCCCAACATCCTCAAACCCTCAATAACAAAACCCTGTGTTCAGCACCCCACTCCCCTTCTAACCTCCGCAGTGCACACCTCATTGCTGGATCCAGTGGGAAGTTTTGAAACAGTAAATCTCATCAAATGGAAGAGAATTTATTTAAACAAAACAGACGGAAGATGCATGCACAAAACACTCAAGCAAGAGCTGCAGCTTGAATTTCTATTGTAATCCTTTGCCACTATGCCAACAAAAAGCTTAACAGCAGTTCAGCTGTTGGTGTGTTGAGACCACTGCCGATCATGCTGACCAAAACTGTCTCATTGTCTCCTTGTACTACCCTGTCTGTATCCATCTGTTGTCTCTTGTCTTGTAAGCTTCTTGGGGCAGAGCCTGTTTTTTTTTGTTCTCTGTTTGTACGGCTCCTAGCGCAATGGGGTCCTGGTCCACGATATCAATAAATAATAATCAGGTTATATCTCAATATCTCTCTAGGTTACACAGCCTCCTTCCTTACCTTACAGCAGTGTTCATGAAGGGCTAGTCCTTAATATGATATGGGACCTCATAGATAAATAATCACAGCACAGCCTAGCTTTGACCATTTCACCAAAGTCATCTCTTGAGGACTGAATAGGCCGAGCTTTCCATATGCTCCAACTACATTTGATGGGTGTATGAATTTAGCTCCAGAGGAAGATGCTAGACTCTAACATAACACCACAGGGAGACTAACATCCTCTACATAACCCTCAAACAGATACAATGCCCCTCTGTGGCCCCAAAGGGTTTGTAACCCCCTTCATGCACCCCCACATTTCACATAGGCCACAAAATAATAATCTCAGGGTAATTGTCATTCACTACACAAATCTGGGCTAGATTTCAACTGGGGAGCCATAGGTGAAAAACTCTTCTTGCCTCCCAATCTTATTATTTAACCACAAGGCCTTGCTGCCTCCACTACTTGCCCTCCATACAACTTTACTGACTTCAGTGGGGTTACACAGGAGATCTGCAGGTACAGAATTTGGCACACTGTGTGTTTATCTTCCTGAAGAACTGCTCTTCCATGGCTAGCCAGTTCCCTTTTAGGTTTGTCTTGAATCTGCAGTAGGTTACCGCAGCCAGATTTTTGCACCTTCTAGTCTGGTGCCTGTGAACCAGATAGGAAGGCAGCAGCCAGTTAGGTTCTCTCCAGGAGAGGGGAACCATTTCAAATAAAGTAAAAACCGATTGAAATCTTTGCCCAGAATTTGAATCTCACTTTTTCAGAGGTTCAAAAAAAAAAAAAAAAAAGTCAGATAGATTCTTCCCTCACCCCATTCTTTTTAATTTACCCAGCACTACTCCAGATTGGAAACAAAAGGAAAAACAGAAGCTGTTCAATCTTAAAAGTATTTCTTAAATAAATAGATGGGGGGAGGGGAGTTTTTCCAAGCAAGAAGCCATAATAAACCTAGAACTCCTACCACCTGCCCTATGCCTCCTCCCCAGGTGAGAAAAAAGGCTCTCCCTCTCTGATGTAGGGAGCAGAGTGCACTGGAGTTGGTGAGGGAGGGAATGTCATGTCATCCCATCATACCTTCCAATATGCTGAATTCCAGGAGAGGGCATGTTAAATATGTGTCTCACTCAATGTTATATTCATGTTCAGTAATCATCTCCTGCACATGAAGTCCAGGTGAATTACCGTTTCTGGCTCTTCTGGCACACAGTTACAACTGATGTTTTAATTTGCACCTGTGTTTAATTAATCTGCGACACCACTTTGTACAAGGGCAGCAAGTACGGAGTATATTGGGCTCTGAGCTGGTCAGAAGGCTGCCTTGATCTCTATCACTCCTTGAAAGTCTTTTTTTTCCCCCTATGAAAATAAAGTTGGGGACATTCAAGTGGCTGTGTGGCAATTCTTCAGTGTGCAACATGCCAAAGATCACACTTTTCTGGAAGGAGGGAGGCTCCTCTTTAGAAGGAGTGAATGACTCTAAACAGTGGGTGGACAGATTTGTCCCCAGCCCTTTCCTCTTCTCCCTCCACAATCCGTCATGGAAGCAGCTGACAGCAGGTCCCTCCGCACATCTCTTACCAGATCCCACTCCTCCTCACACCAGTTAGTTTTTGCAATTCATGCAGATTCCCTTTTCCCCTGAAATCAATGTTTAATTAACACATTATTGGAAAAAAATTGGGCTGTAACACACACTGAAATGAAGCCAACACGTCCCTGCTCTGCGGACACACCAGGTCTCATTGGATGGTTACCCCACTGGAGAATTGTTCCTCCCCACCCCACCCCATGCCCTGCCTTTGCTGACATTAAGGCTCATCCCGTCAGATAGTTACCCCCTCTTCCATCGCCACGGATTCTTCCCCTCCTCAAAATGCTCACCCCCAGAAATAAACACCTGGCCAGGGAAGACATGATAGTACTGCAGAAAGAAACAAATGTTTCCTAGATGCTGTGTGACATTGGTACAGCCGTGCAACATTCCAAGGGGTAATCTTCTCCCTGCCCCATTCCACTTAGGGGGGGATCTTTGAACCTGTCCTAACAGCCTTGGGAATTCTGCCCCCACCCATATTTTTGCTAAATTCTTACCACTCCCTGATCCTCACTATGGCCCTCGTTCCACCTGATGAGGTTCCCATCACCACAGCAGTAGAAGGGGTGCAGACACAGGATGCTCTCCACTACCATGACCAAAATACATTCCCAGGGTCAGTCCAGTGAATGGATGCTGGGATCACTTGTTGCTAGACTTTCTGATGGCAGACGGCAGGCTACTGCCAGCTTTGAAGGCTTAAATCACACCTCAAATCATCCACCCTCTTCTATCCTTATCAGTTATTATTCCAGCCCACTCTTCTGCTTTCATCCTGCTGCTGGGAGTTGCTTGGGTGCAGGGAATGCTGCAGTAGCATCAAGGGCATTTTGAGGCATGATCTAAGCCTCAAATATCCCTCCCTGCCAAATACACAGGCACCTCCACCTCCCAGGGTTGGTGCAGCAGTCAAGAGAGATTACCCCTGATTCCATGATCTCCTAGATTGGACTGTGCCAGTTATGAAAAAAGAAATCAGGACAGTTGAGAAATCCAACTACCCCAGCACTTCATTCCTGGGATCTGAGGCTCCTGGTGTTAATTAGCTCCTGTAATATGATGGATGACAGCAGCAGGGCCAAGAGTGACACAGGCAGATTGTGCTCCGAAATGAGCTGTCCTTCATCATCAAGGGCACAGGAAAGGGCTCTGGAAACGACAGGAGTTGAGCCACACCACCACTGGGACATGGCAGATAAGCTCTCAGAGCCCCCCACGTCTCTATCCCCAGTCACCAAGAGACAAGAAGTGGGCAGAGGGAGTAGGGGGGAAGGAGACTGATCTACCACTGGGATATGGCAGATGATGAGGGAGTTCCAAGAGACAATAGAGGGAGAGATGGAAGAATGGCTAATCCTCTCTGCCAGTAGAGGAGGCTCTTTCAGATGAGCTGAAATGAATTTTTCAGCTATGCCTGAGATACTCTGTAAATGCCTCTTCCCGTTCCCTGTCCACCGCACCCTTCCCATTCTGCTCCTAGCGCAGAACAGCCTGTAAATTAACAGCCACGACATGCTGCTTACACACAGCTTGCGGTTCTGCAGGAACGTGTGCCACAAGGGTTAGACAGCTGAACCGCTCTGGTATGAGACTGCTATGGATTCTCACAGGCAAGTGTTTTCTAAGAAGGGCAGCAAGAGCCCCCACCTACCCTTAAAAAAACCCAACCCACGCTTTCCCACCCCATTTCCAGCCACTTAACATTTCAACCACACCTACAGGGGGGCTATGGCAAAGTCTAGTTCAAATCAGCCCAGCCCAAAAGCCTGGCAAAAGGTGCCAGAAGATCAACAGTGCTGGAGACTGCCATCCTCTCCCAATACAGCAGGGACAGCCTAGACATTGGTAAGAGCATACTTCCTCTATGCTAACCTTTGACTACTGTGTCTCAATCTATCTGGTGAGACTGCTGTCAAGGGGCCAATAAATGTAATCCAAGATGCTCAAAGCCCTTTATACATGTTAATCCTCATGTTCCATTCATCATGAGGGGAAAGTGAGGCAAAGAGCTAGGCAGTGACTCAACCCCAAAGTCAAACAGTGTGTTGGTGACTAGAACCCAAGAGTTCTGCCTGCCTATGCTCTAACCAGTAAAGCCTACTCCATGCCACTTGTTCTTTGCATAAGGAGAGGGATATATAGGGCTTAAATGAAATGTGTCTGACTTGTGGATCCAGCTACACTGAGAATAGTCCCAGAATAAGTTTTGTGCCCTTTTCCTCCAGGATGAATCTATTAAGCACATGAGGGCTTGAGAATAAAGTTAATTTTTATTGTTTTTTTTTTAATTTAACCAAACTTCTCAAGAATCTCCAGGAAGGTTCATCTTTGACTTTGGCTGGAGTTTAGGACAAAGTTTCTGGTCCCTTCTTTCTTCATTCCCAGAGACTCCATCTGTCCTTACCCCATTGTTGCATAATACGGCTCTGCCAGCATCCATATTTCCACCTGAACACACCCCAAAGTGCAGCAGGATGTGCAGAGTCACTTACCAGAGAACAGAAGGGGAAGAATCGAGGAGGAAAAGTAACTGTCTTCCCCCCTCCCCAGAAAGAGATAAGAAGACAGGAAGAGATGCTATTGGACTGTGGAGCCCTGAAGGAGGCTGCAGGAGTCACAAACAAGAAGCAAAGAGATCACTAGATCCACTGAAATGCCGCTGCTGGGGCAATGAGAAAAAGGTGGGGAAGTGTGGGTTCTTGCTTCCCTAGAATGCAATGCCCAGAGACCAAGAGGGTTATTTGTGGCTTGGGAAATCAGGAATGAAATATGGAAACTTTTACCTCTAGGGCGCTGGTTTAAATCCAGTCCACACTGATGAAGTTTAAACGCCATCCCCATCTGACCACTGTTGTTGGGCAGCTTATAAGAAATGAATCAGTGGGGGTTTCAGTCCATTTCCTAGTGGGAAAGATGTCCAAATTATATAATTCACCATCACTGTTGGCACTAACTGCCCCACCCTCAGTAGAAAGGCCAAAGACTACCTGGGCTGTGCGGACTGAACTCCCCTCTCACTCCCAGAAGTGAAGTCACTCCAGGTTAGGGGTGCGGAACATTGGGGAGGGAGACTTGGCCAGCTGCTGTCCGGACTGTGCTGTCCTAAGAATAAACAGAATGTCAACCTGTGGGGCTGTCGGTCTAGTACAGGGGTCGGCAACGTTCGGCACGCAGCTCACCAGGATAAGCACCCTAGCAGGCCGGGCCAGTTTATTTACCTGCTGACGCGGCAGGTTCAGCCGATCGTGGCCCCCACTGGCCGTGGTTCGCCGTCCCGGGCCAATGGGGGCGGCAGGAAGCCGTGGCCAGCACATCCCTCGGCCCGCTCCACTTCCCGCCGCCCCCATTGGCCCAGGACGGCGAACCGCGGCCAGTGG